>NC_084531.1:24686207-24923707 GCF_024500275.1 Phycodurus eques
GTCATGCATTAGAAAATCATTCTCCATATTTTAAGTTGAGGTACTGATTCAGCTCATGTACATGTAGGTTATTATTATTATCATTTTAATTTAGTGCTTGTACTAAGAAGAAGAAGAAAAATACTGTTCCATACAAATACTGTTGCTCGACCTTTATGCTATCAAAACGTGTCCCCATCGCTTTGGTAAGGTTGTGAACTGAGTAATAAAAACATTTTTAAATAAGAGAAGTACACATTGTACCTGTTTTGTTGTTGTTGATTTTTTCCAGATTAGACATTGAATTTTTGAACTCCAGAAGTGGGTGATTTATTTATTTTTAATTTTTTTTAGGCTGGCACAAGACAACACATTTGCCATTATTATTGTTTGTTTAAGACCACACCATCCGAGACAAACACTTTCCCGAGACCAGAACTCACAGAGACCAAGACGAGAACTAGACTTTCGGGAGTTGAGACCAAGTCAACACCAAGACCGAGACAAGCCGATGCCGTGACAAGACCCAAGACTATAAAAAAAAAAAAAAAAAAATGTAAAAACCATAACAAGGTTGAGCAGTTAAAGAGCATTCTCTCTTTAATTTTAATTTTCTTTTAAATACATTTCACAGCCAACAACATGGTGTCTGCAACTCGTTCAAAGCACAAAATGCAAAAATCTAAAATCTTAAAAAAAATTGTGACTAAATTCTTGCAAAAAAATAAAAATAAAAATCCCATTTTCATTTCCATTTTCAACACCGCTTATCCTGGTTAGGGTCGCGGGACGCTGGAGCCTATCCCAGCTGACTTCGGGCGAAAGGCGGACTACACCCTGAACTGGTCGCCAGTCAGTCGCAGGGCACATATAGACACGGACAACCATTCGCACCCACATTCACACCGTCACTGAGTGGGAACTGAACCCACGCTGCCTGCACCAAAGTCAGGCGAGTGTACCGCTACACCATCAGTGACAAAAATAAAAATCATTGCATGTATTTAAAAATCAAGGTTTAAAGGGGATCTTGGTTGCAATTAAGAAACATAAGAGACTGCAGTGATTTGTGACGTAAACGTCCACACTGAGGTCTCATAACAACGGCAATTTAAGGTGGAATTAAAACCTCATTCTTGAAATATTAATCTTAAAAAGACAAATTTTGATTCGTTGGTGTTACTTACAGTTAACGTGAGCTTACCTGTGTTTGTTTTCTTTCAAGATGCCAGTTGATGATCGACGTTGTCCCCACTATTTCAGTCATAAATCTATATAATATAAAGATCTACAGACACAAAGTATTTGTACTTGGTTACTTTCTACCACTAAATAAAATACGTACACACAATAATGTCATGTATATCTACCTTATTCAACAGACACAACAAAACAAATTAAAGTACACACAAATACATAGTAGTATATTAACCTTGAGAAATGTGATAAACAAAGTTGTATTAATAATATCATTAGATAAAAGGGCAATGTATACAGAAAGCAAGTCTCAAACATTGATCGCAAAAAAACTTACTGAGCTTTCTAATACACTAATCTATATTTTCATGGCATATGACTTTCAGTTCTACAGAAGTCAGACTTGATTACATTGATTGACTAAAAGACTTGAATAGCCACTAATACAGTTTGTAGCACAGGATCTTCGTTTTCTGATTCCTCCTTTTGAGCTTCTGATAGACCACAGCAAGAGTAGTGAAGAAGTTACCCATGAACAGAATAAAGAAGCAGAGGCTGCACACCAAGACCTGTAACAGAGTATGCAGGTGAATGACTGCTATGGTTGATTTTTACATCCACGGATAATGGAGAGGCATGTAGATAATGTACAATGAGATTAAAAGGTTTCCTCAAACATTGTAGTGCAATCTCGACAAGCTTTTTATCTTGAAAAGTAAACTTTGAGAAATCCAAACTACATCTCGACATAAGATAAACTCCAAATGGTTGCCTAATTGTGCAGCGAATAAGACATGCCTCTGAATTAATGAGTGTAGATGTTTAATGTCGAAGCAAAGCAATAAGAGGGAGGAGAAAACTGGACTTCGTCAGCGAGCGCTAACCTGCCATTCTTTGCAGGCTGGGAGCTGAGCCATTCTGAAGAGAGAGAGACTATTGAAGAGCTGCCAGAACTACAAGACAAAACAGGAGGTCGTAGGCTTACAACATATCCAACAAATATAAACACACCAAATGTTACACAAAAAATGTAAACCCCTATCAGATCTAATCATGTAAACATGCAGAACGCTGCCAGGAGTCATGTGTATGTGATTGTGGGTATCATACTTTCTCAACCATGACATAGTGTAATTTTTTGATGCAAACTCATGTTGGCCTCATTTAAGGGCATTGCGTAGACAGGATACTCACGTGACCGAAAAACAGGAAGGGCAAAAGAAATGTCAGCCCTTTCCACATCCAGGACTGAAATCCCTCTAAGAATAGAAATCAACCATGTACCTTTAATGCCACTACATGAATCATCTGAATTGTGAAGTATAATTATTTGTACATGGCCTGCAAACAGCGTCTTTATTAGTTGCCCATGCTCTGTGAACCATATTTACCTACAGTAAGGTCCATGTTGTGTCTTTCTCCCAGGGCTCTGAGTCTGTATAGACATCCACTCTGATAATAACACTGTAGACATTGAACAAAACCTGCATGTTCATGTTTACAAGTCAGTGTAAGTAAGACTCTGGTTGGACATACTTTTCCAAAGACTTGACCTTACTTTGATAGAGGGAGTAAGCCAGGAACTGGTTCCTGAATATCTTGTACAAGTTGCCATCTGGCCTTGAGTGCAGAATGGAGGACATTTTAACCATACAGTGCCGGAAAACCTTTGACTTCAAATATAGTCTGTGTGTGTTTAGCATCGGTTGTTCAGGGCTGTCTATTTACCCACCATGTCAGCATTACACCAGACAAAAAAGCTGAGATGTAATGATGGAAAACCCACCAGCCTTTGATTCTATAATGTAGGTGACATATAGAACATGATTTTCCAATATCATTTTTTAAAAGTACAAATGACTTCAGGATTATACATAGGACTGACCTGGAGCCATTGGTGATGAGGATACTTTCCCTGATTGTTAATGTGCAGTAATACCACACCAGCAGGAAGTTGAGAATAGCATCAAGGAATCTGAAGCCATGGAAAAGAAGTGAACACAAATGTATTTTTCAAGGACAACACTTTCGCTGGATGGAAATTCTTACCTGTAGCTCACAAAGAAAAAGCATGTGAAGGAAAACAGCAGCAGCACAACAGTGAGGTACAGCTTGAACGTCTCATACTCGTCTTTGTAGGCAAATCTGATGATGAGGATTCAAAATGTTATTAGCAGAAATAGTCATAACCGCACAGTCTATGTGGACTATATGAAGTTAGTTCGATGCCTCTGGGATCGTCACTGGCTATGTGCCATAGCCTGACCAATAAAAGGTCACCATACAGTTTTAAAAAGGAAAAAAAGAGAAAAAAAACAGCACTCACTTTAACTGTTTGCTGAGCAGAGTGACGTTCACATTTCCGAGAACCAGACTGAGGTACAGCCTGAAATGAAAAAAAAATCATAGTCACCCTCTGTCCTAATTTCTTTCTTTATATAACCAAGAACATGCTGGTAATACAAGAATATAATTGAAACAATTTAATACGAGCATGAACGTGTTTCGGTAGCAATTTTGATACTGTTGAATTTGTCACCCATTTTTCTTGGGGAGGAAGGCTTCCATTTCAAAGAAAGCATTGGTTTGCATCTTTATTTTCTCTTTTATTTCATCAAGGGCATCTTCCTCCGACAGTCCTTTGCTGCACCTGGTCGATTGATATGAAATAAAAACACATGACCAAGGTTGTAGATCACCTATAAATCGCTGTGTTGGTGCCTGTTTGGAAGTTTCCCTCTTCAGCTGCGTGTGTGTGTGTGTGTGTGTGTGTGTTGACAATTACTTTTTCACCAGGGAGTGCATCTCCTTGAGTCGTATCCGTTGAAGGCAAATGGAGGAAGAGCAGCTCTTTTGCAGTTTGGAAATTTCATCCAGTTTTTGGAGGTACGTCCTGTGTGTCTCCTGAACGACAACAAATACAACTGCAGAATATCAATAACCATAGGAAATTATGCCGAACACAGATAACATTCCTCTTGGGAATTATAATCCATAATGCAAACATTTTAATGGTTGCTTTGTTACATATACATAGATTTGTAAGTACATAACTGTGCGCAGGCATGATGTTAAAACTGATGACGGGTTGATTACAGATGGTTACTTACCTGAGCATGCTGATACTCTTCTTCCAGACAGTCCCACTGCTGCAGAACATCTGTTAAACTTTGCGGCGTGTTGAGAGTCATTTGCTGTTCCCTTAAATGTACAGTATTTGTTTTAAATGTAAATGTAATGATTTGTCCACATTAAACGACTAGTACATGATGTGCCGAAGTATTATTCGTCAGGGTGTGTATGTCATTATCAGTATAGTTTATCGCACCAAGTGAACTTTGACTGGTACACGTTGAAAATTCAGACTTGGACATTGTTCCAAGGAAGATCTCTGTTTAGCACTGTGTGCCATTATCGAACACAAAGCTATAAGTGATAGTTAATCTTGACTAAATCAAATAGATGGGGTTTTGAATGATTGACTCATAAGCTTTGAAACATGCAGTACAAAAAAACAAAGAAATGGAAAAACCTACAAAATATAAATATCCCATACAGAAATAGAGTGTATTGCCGGTCCGAAAAGTAGCAGCAACAAGTTCAAACTGTTGTGGAGTGTGTAATGAATCCGTCAACAAATGTAGTCACATTTGCAGTACACTGAGTGGTTTAAATGACCGTTAAATGAAAACAAACCAGACACATTTCGATTGGGTTTAAACTTTAAATCGGAGACTGGGGAAAATAATAACAATAACTGTGTGCCAGTGTTTAGCGTGTCTGCCTCCTTATAATATAGGAGCAGGCTATTGCACCAAATATAGTGGGTTAGGGCCAAGTGAGTACTTGGGCTTGTTTTTTTTAACTCTGCCCAAAAAAATCCAGACAATTGAAATGGGGGAGAAAGAGTTTAATTCAGTAGCATACTCCTTGAGCAGTCACCTTGTCGTGTTGGAGGGGTTTGTGTGTCCCAGTGATCCTAGGAGCTAAGTTGTCTGGGGCTTTATGCCCCTGGCAGGGTCACCCATGACAAACAGGTCCTAGGTGAGGGACCAGACAAAGCACGGCTCAAAGACCCCTAATGATGACGACAAACAATGGACTTCGTTTTCCCTTGCCCGGACGCGGGTCACTGGGGCCCCCCACTGGAGCCAGGCCTGGTGGTGGGGCTCGAAGGCGAGCGCCTGGTGGCCGGGCCTGCACCCATGGGCACAGCCCGAAAGGGTAACGTGGATCCCCCTTCCCATGGGCTCACCACCTGTGGGAGGGGCCATAGGGGTCGGGTGCAGTGTGAGCTGGGCGGTGGCCGAAGGCGGGGACCTTGGCGATCCGATCCCCGGCTACAGAAGCTGGCTCTAGGAACGTGGAATGTCACCTCTCTGGCAGGGAAGGAGCCCGAGCTGGTGTGTGAGGTCGAGAAGTTCCGACTAGATATAGTCGGACTCGCCTCCACACACAGCTTGGGCTCTGGTACCAGTCCTCTCGAGAGGGGTTGGACTCTCTTCCACTCTGGAGTTGCCCACGGTGAGAGGCGCCGAGCAGGTGTGGGTATACTTATTGCCCCCCGGCTCGGCGCCTGTACGTTGGGGTTCACCCCGGTGGACGAGAGGGTAGCCTCCCTCCGCCTTCGGGTGGGGGGACGGGTCCTGACTGTTGTTTGTGCCGATGCACCAAACAGCAGTTCAGAGTACCCTTCCTTTTTGGAGTCCTTGGAGGGGGTGCTGGAGAGCGCTCCCGCTGGGGATTCCATTGTTCTGTTGGGGGACTTCAATGCTCACGTGGGCAATGACAGTGAGACCTGGAAGGGCGTGATTGGGAGGAACGGCCCCCCCGATCAGAACCCGAGCGGTGTTCTGTTATTGGACTTCTGTGCTCGTCATGGATTGTCCATAACGAACACCATGTTCAAGCATAAGGGTGTCCACACGTGCACTTGGCACCAGGACACCCTAGGTCGCAGTTCGATGATCGACTTTGTGGTCGTGTCATTGGACTTGCGGCCACATGTCTTGGACACTCGGGTAAAGAGAGGGGCGGAGCTGTCAACTGATCACCACCTGGTGGTGAGTTGGCTCCGATGGTGGGGGAAGATGCCGGTCCGACGTGGCAGGCCCAAACGTATTGTGAGGGTCTGCTGGGAACGTCTGGCAGAATCCCCTGTCAGAAGGAGTTTCAACTCCCACCTCCGACAGAACTTTGCTCATGTTCCGGGGGAGGCTGGGGACATCGAGTCCGAGTGGACCATGTTCCACGCCTCCATTGCTGAGGCGGCCGACCGGAGCTGTGGCCGTAAGGTGGTCGGTGCCTGTCGTGGCGGCAATCCCCGAACCCGTTGGTGGACACCAACGGTGAGGGATGCCGTCAAGCTGAAGAAGGAGTCCTATTGGGCCTTTTTGGCCTGTGGGACTCCTGAGGCAGCTGATGGGTACCGGCTGGCCAAGCGGAATCCAGCTCTGGTGGTCGCTGAAGCAAAAACTCGGGTATGGGAGGAGTTCGGTGAGGCCATGGAGAAAGACTTCCGGACGGCTTCGAGGAAATTCTGGTCCACCATCCGACGTCTCAGGAGAGGAAAGCAGTGCACCACCAACATTGTGTATAGTGGGGATGGGGCGCTGCTGACCTCGACTCGGGACGTTGTGAGTCGGGGGGGAGAATACTTCGAAGACCTCCTCAATTCCACCGACACGCCTTCCCATGAGGAAGCAGAGTGTGGGTTCTCTGAGGCGGGCTCTCCTATCTCTGGGTTTGAGGTCACCGAGGTAGTTAAAAAGCTCCTCGGTGGCAGGGCCCCGGGGGTGGATGAGATTCGCCCGGAGTTCCTAAAGGCTCTGGATGTTGTGGGGCTGTCCTGGTTGACACGCCTCTGCAACATCGCGTGGACATCGGGGACAGTGCCTCTGGATTGGCAGACTGGGGTGGTGGTCCCCCTTTTTAAGAAGGGGGACCGGAGGGTGTGTTCCAACTACAGGGGGATCACACTGCTCAGCCTCCCTGGTAAGGTCTATTCAGGGATGCTGGAGAGGAGGGTCCGTCGGGAAGTCGAATCTCAGATTCAGGAGGAGCAGTGTGGTTTTCGTCCTGGCCATGGAACAGTGGACCAGCTCTACACCCTCGGCAGGGTCCTCGAGGGTGCATGGGAGTTCGCCCAACCAGTCTACATGTGTTTTGTGGACTTGGAGAAGGCGTTCGACCGTGTCCCTCGGGGAGTCCTGTGGAGGGTGCTTCTGGAGTATGGGGTACCGAACCCCCTGATACGGGCTGTTCGGTCCCTGTACGACCGGAGTCAGAGTTTGGTCCGCATATCCGGCAGTAAGTCGGACTCGTTCCCGGTGAGGGTTGGACTCCGCCAAGGCCGCACTTTGTCGCCGATTCTGTTCATAACTTTTATGGACAGAATTTCTAGCGCAGCCAAGGCGTAGAGGGGGTCCGGTTTGGTGGCCTCAGTATTGCATCTCTGCTTTTTGCTGATGATGTGGTTCTGTTGGCTTCATCAAACCGTGAGCTCCAACTCTCACCGGAGCAGTTTGCAGCCGAGTGTGAAGCGGCTGGGATGAGAATCAGCACCTCCAAATCTGAGACCATGGTCCTCAGTCGGAAAAGGGTGGCATGCCCTCTCCAGGTCGGGGATGAGATCCTTCCCCAAGTGGAGGAGTTCAAGTATCTTGGGGTCTTGATCACGAGTGAGGGAAGAATGGAACGGGAGATCGACAGACGGATCGGTGCAGCGTCTGCAGTGATGCGGACTTTGTATCGGTCCGTTGTGGTAAAGAAGGAGCTAAGCCGAAAGGCGAAGCTATCAATTTACCGGTCGATCTTCGTTCCTACCCTCACCTATGGTCATGAGCTGTGGGTCGTGACCGAAATAACGAGATCCCAGATACAAGCGGTCGAAATGAGTTTCCTCCGCAGGGTGTCTAGGCTCTCCCTTAGAGATAGGGTGAGAAGCTCGGTCATCCGGGAGGATCTCAGAGTAGAGCCGCTGCTCCTCCGCATTGAGAGGTCTTTAATGAATTGGTGGAGGTTGGGTTTTTGCATAGTACTACTGGTTTCTATAAATGCGACAATAATGGTGGATTAAGTTGGTACGTCCCCACTGAAGGCCCAGCCGGGAACAAAAAAACAAAAAAAACTCCTGTTTTTCTGAGTAATTTTTTTGAGGGCTTTGTTTTTCTGACTATTTTTTTCTGTTTTTCTGACTATTTTTTTTCTGCGTTATCGGGACACATCGAACTCATGCGAGAACCAGCGAACTACAAATGACTCTTTGTGGGCTCACTAATGACTCCACTAAATGCTCGCACACCTTCAACCTGCCCATACACGTTTAACTTGCCGGTTCAATTAAGGTGCCTGCGTAATGTCGACAAACTAATAACAATACCATCTATGTGACACAAAGACAGGAGTATCTCACAGTGTCTTAAACCCATATCAAAATAAAACTTGATCAAACTGAATAAGCCGGTCAAGTTGCGTAATACGGATTCCGCAAAGAGTCACTTGCAGTTCGCAGGTTCTCGCGTAAGTTCGATGTGTCCCGATAACTCAGAAAAAAATTAGTCAACAGGTGGGAAAGATTTTTGTCAGAAAATCAGAAAAACAATAGTCAGAAAAACAGAAAAAAATAGTCAGAAAAACAAACCTTCAATAAAAATACTCAGAAAAAGAGTTTTTTTTTTTTTTTTTTATCCAAGTGAATGCAATACGCTTCCGTACACAACTGTGTGAAATTCACTTTACGTTTCTTTCATGGCTGTGAGTCACATGCGCATACCCCATCCATCCGGCAGGGGGTGATAGTGCGCCTTTATGGTGGCTGGTGGCTGAGTTCAACCTCTCAACGTGATTGTGACGCAGCACACGAAGAAGAGAAGCTCCGCACCTTACGCAAACAACCTATACAAGCAAGCACACAAACAGCTGATCGACAATCAACAATAGCGGCGGACAGACCACGACATAAACAGTGTACACGCACCTGGACATTTAACGACTAGAATTTGGACTTAAATGGTCAATGTACAGTTAAAGAAGGCATACTGCCAGACTCTTTTAAGAAAAGGGTAAGCGTCTCAAGATTTGACAAGCTGGACTCGGACGCTAGCAAGCTAATATTACCAAAAACAACGACGCAAAATATGGATTTACACGCTGTTTGAACGCATGGCGCTAGGTTTTTCGTAACAGATCGTAGCTGCGTGTGTGTGGAGGGGGAAAATGTATGGTGCGGTTTACATTGTGTCCACGGTGACCGGCTACGTCCTCACCTCCGCGCTGCTGCTCAAATGTCCAACGCTACTGCACCGCAAGAAGAGAGAGAGGTTCCACAGCAAGCACATTTCTCATCGTGGAGGTAAGAGAGCCGTGGTCATCTCTTTACTAAGCGGCGTGGATGATTTATTTCCTAATAACATTGCAATTCAGTCGCAGGAGATCCTATACAACGGAGAATTAAAAACAAACAAACAACAAAAACAGAGGTGGCAAATTTACTCAGTGCTTAAGTAGAAGACACGTGTTAAAAAAAACAAAGACCCATTTATTTATTTTCTTTTAAATCAGTGCTTGGGCAATGGTTGGCTATGAGGATACTGACCGGGAATCAAACCTGCGTTTGCATGAAAGGCAACAGCATTTAGTACTACTCTACAAGTGCCTGAAATGTACTGTAGTACATTACAAAAGTAAAGAAATATTTTGACGGTCAATTATATACTACCACTTCTCTGCACTAGAAATAGTTTCCCTCATTTATTACGTTCCGTAGTGCTCATACTGAGAAAAAAGAGGGGAAAAAAAGCTCACTAGACTTGCCTGAGGCTTTTATGCCCTCAAAACACAACACATTTGCCACAAATCATTCTTGAAGCTGGCAACATGAAACAATTCTCTTAAATAAGGCCATGAGATTTGGAATATCTTGCACCTCTG
Organism: Phycodurus eques; assembly: GCF_024500275.1. Lineage (NCBI taxonomy): Eukaryota > Metazoa > Chordata > Actinopteri > Syngnathiformes > Syngnathidae > Phycodurus > Phycodurus eques. Next base: position 24,696,315 of record NC_084531.1, read on the forward strand.
AATCTGTCGCTTTGTCATTGTTCATGCCACCCAATTCATGTTGCTCCATATTGATGCTGTCCCTGTTTTTTTTCTTCCTGATAAGTGTCCAAAAACGTAACAAGCAGATTGTACGAAGAGGAAAGTAGAGATATATGTTTGCAAATGTAGGGAGTAGAAGTACAACCCCAATTCCAATGAAGTTGGGATGTTGTCTTAAACATAAATAAAAAGGGAAGACAATGATTTGCAAATCATGTTCAACCTATATTGAATGTTGTTAAAAGAAAAGGTGATGTAACACAGTGGTAAACATGACCCTGTCCCAGCTTTTTTTTTTAGAACATGTTGCAGCCATAAAATTCTAAGTTAATGATTACTTGCTAAAAACAATAAAGTTTTATCAGTTTGAACATTAGATATCTTGTCTTTGTAGTGTATTCAATTACATATGGGTGGAACATGATTTGAAAATCATTGTATTCTGTTTTTATTTATGTTTAACACAATGTCCCAACTTCATTGGAATTGGGGTTGTCAAAAGGCAGCTGAAAAATAAGTACAGATACCTGAAAAATGTACTTGTGTACAGTAGCAACGCGTTTGTACTTTGCTACTTCCCAGTCCCACCACTGATGATAAATCCGTTTTGATTGGCAGTTTGATGTGTTCTTTTGAAAAATATGATTGTTATTCTTGTGGCAGTACTGTGGAATAAAGATGTATCATGCTGAGAGGTATTTCTAATATTTTGGTTGTGTTATACAGCGAAATGAGACAGAAATCAAACAATAGTATTGTGCTACACTTGCAGGAGCAGCCGAGAACCTAGAGAACACAATGGCGGCTTTCAAACAGTAAGTTGAACTTCAAACCGCGGCATCGGGTGAAAGTCTGCAGCTGAAATATGTGTGTGTGTGTGCGCGTGCGTGTGTGTGTGGGTCCACTTAGCGCCGTGGCTTTGGGCACAGACATGTTGGAGCTCGACTGCCACCTGACGAAGGATGAGCAGGTTGTGGTGTCACATGACCCACATCTGCAGCGAGCAACTGGCATTAACGCCTACATCTCCGACATGGCATATGCGGTAAGTACCTGCTTTGGAACATACACGTGTTTATTGTGAAATACGTCAATGTCGCTGTATAGACTTGAGAATAAAGGTTCAAGATGAAATTAATTTATTTATTATTATTTTTGGGTGCATATTTGAACATATAATTCAATCAGCTGATTATAATGATGACCTTTAACCAGAGTTACCATTTGATTTATAGGGCACTCATTGAAATCTCAAATTTATAATTTTTTTTTTTAATCATTACCTCTTAGGAAATATGGAAAATTTAATTTGTTCCAGGTTTAAACTGTTGCCATCATTAAACATTTATCAACTGTACAGGCAATGTTTTAATGAACATTTTAAAATCCTTAACCATCATACAAGTGGAAATAAAATCTGTACAAGTTGCAGTTCAGGTTGCGCGGTCATCATGAAGCATGTATTTGCCATCGCTGGAACCTGTGGCATCTTGAACTGTACTAATTCTATTATGTTGGTTGCCTCAAATAAATTAACCATAATACAGGATTAAAAACACCACTCAGTATCTGATTTATTTATAGTTAATTAATTAGTAGTAGTAGTCTATGTTGCAATCCATCCATCCATTCTCTGAACCGCTTATACTCACAGTTAAACAAAAGTAAAGTATTATTTTTGCAAAAGACTTGTAGATTGTACTTAATGTTGTGGCCTATTGTGGGTCTATTTTGTACCTATTTAGAGATCGTAACATTTTAAAGATTGAATCCGTCATTCTTTATTCCAGCCTTTTATATTCCCCGTGGATTGTTTTGGACTGTTCACTTTTTCAAATATTCTGTCCTGATATGAACACACACGCACACGCACACACACACGAAGCCATAGAAAAAGCAAAGAGACTTGTAGTTTTCAGAGAGAGAGGCCCATTATCATTACCTTCTTTCCTGATTGGCTGGGAGAAATCACATGGTTCTTAAGCTTTATAGTACTGAGTTAACAATTGTGGTACCTTGCACTATGAAGACCTATTCTACCGCTTGTGCTCATTATTGTGTGACAATTTGACTTTTCAATTTCAATGTTATGTCAGCAATACGGTCAAATCGCAAGATATAAGCAAAGACCCTGACCCTTGCAATTGACTGCCAGCCGAGATACATAGTCTCTCCGGCGTGTCCTGGGTCGTCCCGGGGGTCTCCTCCCGGTGGTACGTGCCCGGAACACCTCACCGGGGAGGCGTCCGGGAGGCATCAGAATCAGATACCCCAGCCACCTCATCTGGCTCCTCTCGATGTGAAGGAGCAGCGGCTCTACTCTGAGATCCTCCAGGATGACCGAGCTTCTCACCCTACCTCTAAGGGAGAGCCCGGACACCCTGCGGAGGAAACTCATTTCGGCCGCTGGTATCCGGGATCTTGTTCTTTCGGTCACGACCCACAGCTCGTGCCCATAGATGAGGGTAGGAACTTAGATCGACCGGTAAATCAAGAGCTTCGCCTTTCGGCTTAGCTCCTTATTTACCACATCGGACGATACAAAGTCCGCATCACTGCAGACGCTGCACCGATCCGCCTGTCGATCTTCCGTTCCATTCTTCCCTCACTTGTGAACAAGACCCCAAGATACTTGAACTCCTCCACTTGGGGCAGGATCTCATCCCCGACCCGGAAAGGGCACGCCACCCTTTTCCGACTGAGGACCATGGTCTCAGATTTGAAGTTGCTGATTCTCATCCCAGTCGCTTCACACTCGGCTGAAAACCGCTCCAGTGAGATTTGGAGATCACGGCTTGATGAAGCGAACAGAACCACATCATCTGCAAAAAGCAGAGATGCAATTCTGAGGCCACCAAAGTATGCCTCAGCTACGCCTAGAAATTCTGTCCATAAAAGTTATGAACAGACTCGGCAGCCTTGGCAGAGTCCAACCCTCACCCTTGAGTCCGACTTACTGCCAGCAATGCGGACCAAGTTCTCACACCGGTTGTACAGGGACCGAACAGCCCGTATCAAGGGGTTCGGTACCCCATACTCCCGAAGCAACCCCCACAGGACCCCCCAAGGGACATGGTCGAACACCTTCTCCAAGTCCACAAAACACATGTAGACTGGTTGGCAAAGGGCAACCTTGGCGTAGTCCAATCCTCACCGGAAACGAGTCCGACATACTCCCGACAATGTAATGACCTCAACCCCAGAGATAGAGAGAGAACACAGACTTTGCTTCCTCATGGTAAGGCATGTCAGTGGCATTGAGGAGGTCTTCGAAGTATTCTCTCCACCGACTCACAACGTCCCGAGTCGAGGTCAGCAGCGCCCCATCCCCACTATACACAGTGTTGGTGGTGCACTGCTTTCCCCTCCTGAGACGCCGGATGGTGGACCAGAATTTCCTCGAAGCGGTCCGGAAGTCTTTCTCCATGGTCTCCCCGAACTCCTGCCATACCCGGGTTTTTGCCTCAGCGACCACCAAAGCTGCATTCCGCTTGGGCAGCCGGTACCCATCAGCTGCCTCAGGAGTACCACAGGTCAAAAAGTCCCGATAGGACTCCTTCTTCAGCTTGACTGCATCCCTCACCATTGGTGTCCACCAACGGGTTCGGGGATTTCCGCTACGACAGACACAGACTACCTTACGGCCACAGCTCCGGTCGGCCGCCTCGGCGATAGAGGCGCAGAACATGGTCCACTCAGACTCAATGTCCCCCGCTTCCCCGGAGACGTGGGTGAAGTTCTGCCGGAGGGGATCTTGCCAGACGTTCCCAGCAGACCCTCACGGTACGTTTGGGCCTGCCAGGTCCGGCATCTTCCCCCACCATCGGAGCCAACTCACCACCAGGTGGTGATCAGTTGATCTGCCCCTCTCTTCGCCCGAGTGTCCAAGACATGCGGCCGCAAGTCCAATGACACGACCACAAAGTCGATCATCGAACTGTGACCTAGGGAGTCCTGGTGCCAAGTGCACGTGTGGACACCCTTATGCTTGAACATGGTGTTCGTTATGGACAATCCGTGATGAGCACAGCAGTCCAATAACAGAACACCGCTCAGGTTCTGATCGGGAGGGGGGGGGGGGGGGGGGGGCGTTCCTGCCCTGTCATGCCTTCTTAATATTGATGACAGCCAATATTAAGAAGGCATGAAAGGGAAGGAACGGCACCCACTCATTCACTTCACCTCCATATTTGGCCTTAAGTCTCCACTCCTGCTCCACTGTCTGCTGTTTGCTCTGTGCAGGAGTTGCCGCCATACCTCTGCAAACTGGCTGTAACCTTTCAAAGGGGTGAGTGTCTCCGGCTGGTGCACTCCCATGCACACTCGCTAGTCACGTGGAGCAATTAATCCGACGGGTGACAATGTAAAACGATAAACATCCCACGCAGGCTCCATTACATAATTACAATCATTTTTTTATTGCGAGGAGTGGCCTTGACCGTCACGTCGTCTGACGCTGACCCTGTTCTCGACTTGTCCTTGTGCGCCCAGAGTGTTTTTGCGAGGCGGGAGAGGACAAACGCATTCCTCTGCTCAAGGATGTTTTCGAAGCATTTCCCAACACCCCTGTCAACATTGACATCAAGGTCGACGACGACACACTCATCAAGAAGGTGTGTACGTGCGTGCCTGGCCATCTATGCTGCACTACAGCTTTTTAATTTTGTTTGCTACCGCTGTATGTCAGTGTCATAGACACAATCCAATTCTAAATTCAGATTATGTTTTGAAAATGTATTTGCGCGGCAGGTGTCCGAGCTGGTCGCAAAATATGACAGAGAGCATTTTACGGTATGGGGCAATGCCAGCAACCAGATCGTCAGGAAATGTTACAAAGAGGTATGTTTTCTGTTTCCACGTCACCATTCAGTAGAATTTTGTATGGTAATTTCAAGACAAATCATTCCCAGAGTTCCCAGTAATTCCTGACTATCTTGGATTCATGTTTTGCAGAACCCTCGCATTCCTGTGTTGTTTAGCTTTCTCAGAGTGTTGCAGTTGTTGGGCCTCTTCTATACCGGCCTGCTGCCTTTTGTTCCCTTAAAGGAACAGTTCTTGGAGATCCCAATGCCCAATATTGTTAACAAGTAAGTAAATATGTATGTATGGAAAAGTAGAACACGATGTAATTTTTGTTTGGACATAAAACACAGGTAGACTCCAATAAGATGTAGAAACGTTTTAAACAACGATCTGTGGAAACGGGATGCTCTAAGCCAGGGGTGTCAAACAAATTTTTGTCACGGCCCACAATCGGACCTATGACTTCCCTCGGCGGGTCGCTACAGCTGTGGACCCATATAAATGAAAGATTACCTCACATACTGTAATTACAGTATACACAACACATTGATGAATAACCAGTTTTGAAATCAGAAGCCTATAAAAACATGTTTTTCCAACTATTAAATGTATTTTCAAAAGGTGAATTGGTAACAAAAAATGCTTGTAAACATCTCAATGGTATTACACCAGTACACAATTAGCGATTTTGATTTGTTTCGCGGGCCACATAAAATGATGCGGCGGGCCGGATCTGGCCCCTGGGCCACCAGTTTGACGCCTGTGCTCTAAGCTTAGTTTTGAGCTTCACTGCAAAGGTTGTCACTACTTGTGTGCAAGTGATTTCTTAGTTTTTTATTTTTAATTCATTTGCAAAAATCTAAATAAAAAAAAACAAAAAAGGAACTTGGGACATGTTGACGTTATGGGATGTTGTGCGTAGAATTTTGAGGGGGGAAAAATGGTTGAATCCATTACGGAATGAGACTGTAACATAAAATTTGGAATAAGTGAAGCGCTGTGAATACTTTCCAGATGCAGTGTAAGTAGAAACACATCAGAAGCAGATAGCATCAGTCAACAAATTCTCATTGGATCACATAAGGTCAAAAAGCTTGTTATTTTTACTCTTAACTGATTCATGGGCTTATTCTGCACATGTGCAGCATCGGAATTCATTCTGCCTGTGACACAGTGACTGAACTAAGTAAATCCATCCATTTTACGTCCCGTGTTCGGGTCACTAGGCAACAGTCTGAGTCCAGAGTTCCCTCTCGCTATCCATATCTTTTAACTACACAGAGAAAACATCGAGGCGCTCTCTTTGTGATGAGCGAGCTTCTGTGTCTGCAGCAACCCAGACAATCTACGGAGGAAACGTGCTGCGTCTATCTCATCTTTCTGGTCACTACAAGCTGAAAGTGGCCAACCAAGCAACCCAGATTGCCAAAGCTTGTGACCATAAGTGAGAGTGAGAACGTAGATTGACTGACAGATTGGTCTCTTCTTCTCTTTAGTCCTCCTTATAGAGTCAGGCTTCTTAAATCCAAAAGCTAAGCAAGCCAAGATGTAGGCAGCTGTGTCACATTGAAGGAAATATTTGATACTTTGTATTTCTGTCTTAACTCACCTTAAAAGTAAGTACACCTCAGCAATGTATTTAATTTAAACAGTCTATTTAATGCTCCAGTCAAATAATCACTTAATTTCTAAAAAACAACAACATAGTTTGTATGTTTTTCCATATGCTGGAAAATGTTCATTAACTTAATTATATCCAAGTCGTGACCTAGCATTATGGAACAGAAAAGCTCAGTAGACCTACACGCTACCACCAACATTTTTTCCAAGAATGCTAACTTACTTCTACTTTGAAGTAATGTCAATTCATTTGTACAGCAAAAAAAGTGGAGAACATCACAACTTGCAATTTTCAAATGTCAAGAGATAACGAGACCTCCATCGCTGGAAAGCTTGCATTTTTTAAATAACCACTCGGAAAAGCAAGAACATACACTTGCAGCCATTTGACTGTTACTTCTACCGATGACAATCTTCTCCCAAATACGAAGATCTTTGAACAGCGAAGATGTCATACTTCCTTGACATCGCTAACTCCTCAATGCAACGTTTCTTTTTGAGGCAAATCTTTGAAGACCCCTTATGTCTCCACAGGATGTTGCAAATGATTGTTTTTTTTTTTTCATGATCCCGGTAACGCGTTACTCCAAAAATACTGCCATTTTGAATAACGAGCAAAGTAACGCGTTACTGGTGATTCGAACAAAGAGAAGTCCAGCTGCACAGAAGCATTTAACTGAGACCACTTTTTTTTTCTTCCAACAAATAGAAGAAATCGATTGGGAAGTGATTGTTTATTACACAATGCACAGTGACGGTGCAGTAGCATAAAAGTGCAAAGAAATGCACGATTTCACTTTCGCCACACTATTTTTGTTATTTTCCTTAGTAAAAAGTGCATTTGATTGTTGTTACTTTTTTTAAATTTACACTTTAAGAATACAGTTTAACTGACGTGTTAAGCGCACAATACATTGGGGGTTAATCATTCATACCGAGGTGCGCGGTCATAAGTTGGTCATGGAGGGTAAAGACCGACTCACTGAAGGACTTGCATCCATCCATCCATCCATTTTCGACCGCTTAGCCGAGGTCGGGTCGCGGGGGCAGTAGCTTTAGCAAGGACGCCCAGACTTCGCTTAAATAATATTTACAATGAAAATTGAGAACTTTCAACTTTGTCTGGAGTCTGGACTGTGAGCTGGTTGAACGCGCTGCACGGCTGACATCATGTAGTAAGTGCCCCTCCCGCACCCCCCAATCACCCACAGCTTTGCTAGTTAAAGAGCTGTTACTGGGAGCGAAAACGTTTTCTCGCTCTTGGCATCAAAATTACTGTGGTTGGAGCGATGGTGTGTGCGTGTTTATGTGTCACTCTCATGTTTACGGACACGCACACACAGTTGCCTTCATGGACCACAATCAGCATCTATCTATTTATCAGTTACAAGTCATTAGAGAAGTGTACTGAGAATAGTGTGCTTATTTACATTTAGGTACTTACTGAACTGTGTTAGCATGTTAAGTCTGCACTAAGTTGCTGATTTAATGTGGCTTCAACTACCCTAATGTTTATGTTATTGGTTTATGTTGATGACATCAGTCTGTAACTTGTGTGGCGTACATTAATTACCAAGCAATGGGCTCGGTTAAGCTAATGCTTTTTTTGTATTGTGGCTAAGTGATATTCCTGCCACTTGGCAGCTGCTGGAAGAAACTAAAAAGTTACTTTTTTCCAACTTTTTGAAATCAAGTAATCAGTAAAGTAACTTAGTTACTTTTAAGATCAAGTAATCACTGAAGTAACTTTTCAAGGTAACTGTGGCAACACTGCATGATGCCAATCGAAAACCATTTAACAGTAATTTTTCTTTTTTTGGGGACATCTGCCTCACAGTTCTGGAGACTGATTCAAATCTGGCCCCGCATGTATGGAGTTTGCATGTTCTCCCCGTGCCTGCGTGGGTTTTCTCCGGGTACTCCGGTTTCCTCCCACATCCCAAAAACATGCACGGTTGGTTAATTGAGGACTCTAAATTGCCCGTAGGAGTGAATGTGAGTGCGAATGGGTGTTTTGTTTGTATGTGCCCTGCGATTGGCTGGCGACCAGTTCAGGGTGTCCCCTTGATCACAAAAGTTCGCCCACCTGTGCCCTTGTATGAATTGAGCATTATTGTTATTTTTGTTACTGGCATCCAAATTATTTGTATTTTATTTATTTATTTATTTTTTAAATCTGTTTTTCTTCTTTACAGACTTTATGATCCAAACAGAATAACCAAGAGTCAGCGTCTCATTACCTGGCTTGCAGACAGGTGAGTCACTCATCACCTTTGGCAGTCAGTCAATAAATGAACTTTGTGACTTCTCGTTGTACGTGTGTATAGTGACGATAAAAGGCTTTGTTTTCTATTGTGACTGATTATGATTTGGGATTTCTGGTCCCCTCCTCAAGTCCATACTTGCTAAGGCGCCTTTTTTTTTTAAATCTAATGCTGGTACCCACTATATTTATTGCATAATCTTATTTTACTTTGTAGCTTGTTGATGAGGAAAGCTCTCTTCCAGCATCTGACTGCGAGGGGAATACAGGTGAGAATGAATCAATTAATTTGATCCGTCACTTCTACGTTATTGTGCCCAAAGTGATTGTGAGTACAATGTCACACACACCTTTTTTTTTTTTTTTTTTTTTTAACCCACATCATGAAATCAGCCATTCCAGTACAAATAAAACTGACATGAAAAAAATAGTTTCCTGAGATGGTCAAATACACATGTGGAGTAGTTCAATATGTCTATTATCAAAAAGAAAAAAAAGACACAGGTTTATTTTAGAGAGTTACAACAAGCAAATGGCACTGATTTGGTGCAATGGGCCAGGTGCTATTTGTCATGCATTCAACGACGACAGTAAATCTGTATGTATGTTCAGAAATACCGTAGCGTACTACAACTGTTGTGTCTGGTTTCAGGTGTACATTTGGGTGCTGAATGATGAAGAAGACTTCCAGAGGGCATTTGATTTGGGAGCCACAGGAGTTATGACAGATTTTCCCACCAGGCTTAAAGACTTTTTGGATCGGAATGGCCTTTCCAAGCCTCAGTGACTTCCCTACAGCCACTCAGTTCCCTCATAATTGAGATAATATTGGGTTTCAGCATTACAAGTTTTTTCCACTACCAATAACTTTGAACCAAAAAAAAATATTAATTGAGGTTCTCTATTTAATCTGCATTTCATTTTCTATTATCATTACAACAGAAGCTTGATCACTTGAAACTTGAATGTACAACCCCAATTCCAATGACCTTGGGTCGTTGTGTTAAACATAAATAAAAACAGAATACAATGATTTGCACATCATGTTCAACCTATATTTAATTGAATACACTACAAACAAGATATTTAATGTTCAAACTGATAAACTTTGTTTTTAGGAAATAATTACTAACTTAGAATTTTATGGCTGCAACGCGTTCCAAAAAAGCTGGGACAGGGTCATGTTTACCACTATGTTACATCACCTTTTCTTTTAACAACATTCAACAAATGTTTGGGAACTGAGGACACTACTTGTTGAAGCTTTGTAGGTGGAATTATTTCCCATTCTTGCTTGATGTACAGCTTGAGTTGTTCAACAGTCCAGGGTCTCCGTTGTCGTATTTTAGGCTTCATAATGCGCCACGCGTTTTCAATGGGAGACAGGTCTGGACTGTAGACAGGCCAGTCTAGTACCCGCACTCTTTTACTACAAAGCCACGCTGTTGTAACACGTGCAGAATGTGGTTTGGCATTGTCTTGCTGAAATAAGCAGGGGCGTCCATGAAAAAGCTGCTTGGATGGCAGCATATGTTTCTCCAAAACGTGTATGTACCTTTCAGCATTAATGGTGCCTTCACAGATGTGTAAATTACCCATGCCATTGGCACTAACACAGCCCCGTACCATCACAGATGCTGGCTTTTCAACTTTGCGTCCATAACAGTCCGGATGGTTCTTTTCCTCTTTGGCCCGGAGGTCACGACGTCCACAATTTCCAAAAACTATTTGAAATGTGGACTCGTTGGACTACAGAACACTTGCCCACTTTGCATCACTCCATCTTAGATGAGCTCGGGCCCAGAGAAGCCGGCGACGTTTCTGGGTGTTGTTGATAAATGGCTTTTGCTTTGCATTGTAGAGTTTCAAGTTGCACTTACAGATGTTGCACCGAACTGTATTTACTGACATTGGTTTTCTGAAGTGTTCCTGAGCCCATGTCGTGAGATCCTTTACACATTGATGTCGGTTTTTGATGCAGTGGTGCCTGAGGGATCGAAGGCCACGGCCATTTGATGCTGGTTTTTGGCCTTGCCGCTTACATGCAGTGATTTCTCCAGATTCTCTGAACCTTTTGATGATGATATGGACCGTAGATGATGAAATCCCTAATTTCCTTGGAATTGTACGTTGAGGAACATTGTCCTTAAACTGTTCGACTATTTTCTCACACCCTTGTTCACAAAGAGGTGAACCTCGCCCCATCTTTGCTTGTGAATGACTGAGCAAATCAGGGAAGCTCCTTTTATACCCAATCATGGCACCTCCCTGTTCCCAATTAGCCTGTTCACCTGTGGGATGTTCCAAACAGGTGTTTGATGAGCATTCCTCAACTTTCTCAGTCTTTTTTGCCACCTCTCCCATCTTTTTTGGAACCTGTTGCAGCCATAAAATTAAAAGTTAATGATTATTTGCTAAAAACGTTTACCAGTTTGAACATTAAATATCTTATCTTTGTAGTGTATTCAATTAAAAATAGGTTGAACATGATTTGCAAATCATTGTATTCTGTTTTTATTTGTTTAACACAACGTCCCAAGGTCATTGGAATTGGGGTTGTATTTGTGACATTTGCCGTAGACCTGCACTACTTATTAAATGTTCAATATTGGACGTTAATACCAGCAGATGCAGCTGCCAATAACAATTTACCTCATGTCTTATTTCATGGAAGATACTCTGTATTTGGTCCCTTTTTAAAATTTGTCTCCATACGTGTGCACTGATAGCAATGTTTGCCTGAATACATAAAATTTTAAAATCTAGTAAGCCATTTGCATGAGCAAGAATATTTTTACGTGTTTTTATTTTTTTAATGAGTTTCACTATTGTCTTTTTTCACATTTAAGAAATATCATTTTGTAATTTAAATACAACAAAGAGCTAGAGACATGATGATTGACTTTGCGGATAATCAACTTGATGATTATCAAACTACTGATATTCTCCAATCCAGATGTGTGACGAAACATCTTGTGGCATTATTGAATGTAGCATTGGATGAATTTTTGCCATTTGCTGTTTATTGTTTTTGGTGAGATTAGCTAGTACAAGTATTCAGATAGCAGATCTGAAAGCAAATGAAATTGGCTGTACATTATTTGTATGAAGTCATTTTTGCATGCACGATTATTTACTGTTGTGTTTTTGTAACTTGACCTCAATGTTGACAATTTCATTTATTTTTCATGTTTAATTTACATAAGTGACAAGAGCTGTGTTGTAGCTCACCTATTTTGTAGAAATAATAAAATGTAGACTTTGAACTATTTCTGACAGAAGCAAAGTCTTTTTTTTCCACCCAGTGTACATATAATTGTACACCTGCAAAAACTAGGCGGCACGGTGGACGACTGGTTAGAGCGTCAGCCTCAGAGTTCTGAGGACCCGGGTTCTGTTTGTATGTGCCCTGCGATTGGCTGGCAAACAGTTCAGGGTGTACCCCGCCTCCTGCCCGATGACAGCTGGGATAGGCTCCAGCACGCCCGCGACCCTAGTGAGGAGAAGCGGCTCAGAAAATGGATGGATGGATGCAAAAACTATTATTTTCCAATTATCTTGAAACATTAGTGGCACCTCTCCAGACACTGGTAACGTGTTTCGCCACAAGGGGGAGACAGCAAGTTGCACTCAGGAGTCTTGAGTACAGTACAGTACTGATGGCGAATAATGCGTCATTTCCACTGAAAACACGTTTTGATTTTCTTTATAAAAATGTTTATTTACACCGACAGAAAACGATTCTTTGTAAATCTACACTTCCAAAATATACATTGCTTCATTTTCTAGATGATTCGGTCAAACGTGAACCGACAGTGAGAGAACTTCTCTGAACCAATGAGCGCAGTGTTGCTATGCTGTATCACTTATATGATTGGCCTATTGGCACGCCAATCATTATTCAGCCCACCTATTGCCAAAGAAATAACAGTCGGACTAGGAGGATTAACCTTCATCGAAGTTTTGTTTACGTTTTAAATATGAAGGTTTTGACAGGTGTTGGCTTTCATATTGTACACGATGAGCGATGCTAGATGTCATTCAGCGTTGTAGCCACCGCTTATCTATTCTTATACAGCAGTTTTTTTGGTTTGTTTTTGGCTTTTACAGCGAAGGCGGCAGTCGGGCGAACGTAACTATCTCGCTGCGGCTGGCAGCTGGTCCTGCAAACTGTGCTGGGCATCGTTGCGCGTCAAAACATTGCGTCCGTCTGTGCACGACTTGCCAGCTCCCACCAGACAGCAGGAGACAAGCGACGAGAAGACGGTTTTTGTTTTTTTGGGGTTTTTTTTTTGCCTAGGAAGAAACGCCCATAAACGTTTACAATTGGCAGTGCCACGAAGAAAACGAGGAGGTGCGACATTTTTCAGGCTACACGGAGGTCCCCCTTTTTTCTCCCCATCAAAGGTGAAACTATTTTCTATGCGTATTTTCTATCACTTTGGTGCATTTCTTGTTTCTTCTTACTGCATTTACTCACTGCTATTCTCTGGCTCTTATTCCAGTGTCGAATTAATCTTATAAAGTCTGTGTTGTTTGATATTTATCAACACAGTCGGCACGCTGAGATTGCCCATAAGAGTAACTATGTATTGATTGGATTATGACTTTCCCGTGCATTGACGTATTTGGACGTTTAAAACGTGCTTTCCCTCTGTCATCGACTTCATCCTCGCATGTTGTTTTGTGTGTGCGTGTGTGTGTGCGTGTGACGCCTGTCTGGCCCGGGAGCGTACGCGCGCCACAGCTCCGCGTGCACGCGCCCCATTTGTCGTGAACGCCATTTACGTTTTGCATCGCGTCGACCGCGCATGATCGATGCAGGTTAGCCGATGACCCTCTCACGTGACGTGCGGGGTCACTGCAGAGTTTCGAGAGGGTGTAGGATGGCAGTGCGCGCGCGCGCAGGATTGCTGAGCTCAGGCATCCCTGCCATCTGGGTAAAGTTCTGGCCCAGATAAAGTGTGCCACTGCCTGTGACCTGATTCATACAGTAGGCAACACAGACACACACACACACACACACACACACACACGCGCGCGGCAGGCCGTCAGCCTCCCCACCAATTCATAATTTTCTGTTTATTGGTGTGTAACTCATTGGCTTTGAGTTTTAGGTCACCGCAAAAGTTGCAGCCTTGCAATCTTTTTAGCATCGGTGTCATTATGAGCACATGCAGTATCTCACAAAAGTGAGTACCGTAATTTCTCGTGTATAATGCGCACCCCCCCCCCCCCAAAAAAAGTTGTCAAAATCAATAGTGTGCATTATACATAGGTATAGGGGAAAAGGGAAAAAAAAAACCATTCCCATTTTATAAATGTATGCCGGCATCTAGAGGTTAAGAAAAAGCTTAACATTTTCATTCCAATATGCCTCCGCCCCCGAGAGGTTATGAAAAAGTTGTAGACTTTCATTCTGGTATGCCACCGCCACCTAGAGATTATGAAAAAGGTGTAACCTACACTTTCATTCCAATATGACAGGTTTACATACCACTGCCTATATGTACAATTGTGCTCATAAGTTTACATACCCAGGCAGTTTATTTAAATACGACTGATGACTGAAAAACAACCATCATTAATTTATTCATGGTTATGTTTTGTTTAATGATAATGCTTCTCTGAAATGAAATTAAATTAATTTGAATCCCATTAAAATATAATTAAATGTGTTTCGCCTGGTCCTTCATGTTTCCTTGAAAGAATGGTACCCATCTTACAAATTCCGCCTGTTTAATCAAACATATGAACACAACTGTGTGTTTTCTCATATACTAAATAAAAGTAGGCAATTGCAATGTAAGAGCAAGTAAATAAAAAGAAAGTATTACGTACCCAAATAAAGTGATTAACTTCAGAATAATTATTTGAAAAAACTAACAAAATACGGATAACGTTTTGATCATTTGGGTAGAACCAAAATCATGCATTGTAAAAATAAATTATACAGAGATAGAAGGGTTTTCCAGAATTTTGAGGTCAACTTTGGAGGTGCGAATTATGCATTTTTTGTAAATCATTTCTTATATCTTTTCACTGAAGAAATGACACTTTGTAGTCAGTGTACAGCTTGCATAACGATGTAAACGTACACACGGCTATTATTGTATCAACCACTGGCAACAAAAGCGAGTACACCCCTCAGTGAAAATGTTCAAATTGGGCCCAATTAGCTATTTGCAAGGTGTCACGTAGGAATGGGGAGCAGATGTGTTAAATTTGGTGTGTTCATGCTCATACTGGTGGGGACGTGTGTACTTATTTTTGTGAGATTCTGAATGTTACGCAGTAGAAAGTAGATGGTTTAATGGATTCTTAATGTGTCCACCGCCATCCAGTGTGAATAATTTTTTTTTTTTTAGACTTTTGGTGTAACCCTGCCAACTTCATCTTTTCTACAATGTACCGTTCAACTGTGTCGAAATGACTCGTGTGAAAAAGGTCATTTCAAACAAAGCTAGTTTTACAATGCTACGCGCAAAACCAAAGTTGACCTCCTCTGCCCCCCCAGAGGTCACCTGGTTGATCTTAGCAGTAGCATATCTAAACGTTACGTTAGCTAACTGTGGCAATTACACGCTTCATAAAAGTTATATAAAAGAGTGAAGCGAAGTATGTGCCTCGCTACAGGCGACATTGAAGTGAAATGTACAAGACTGTTAAAAAAAAAAAGAAAAAGATGCAGTTGGATGTTAAAAATGTCAGTAATACTTTAAAAATGTGTTATATTTGAATGAAACTTGAAAATTTGTGTTTTTGAGCGATAGTTGATTAAAATAAAACATTTTCTTGACAATTGCCAGATGTAATGGCATTATCAAGTATCGATATACTGTACTTGGTATCGGCGAATACTCAAATATAAGTGCTTCTACTTAGTCGGGCTCCTACTGCTAAATGCACTGTCCAAATAAATACAGTATATGTCAATCTGGCCTCTCGAGCTTAGCCTCCAAACTTTCCAGTGTGTCTTGTCCGTCTGTTGAGCTCATTCGTGATCCTGTCAATCCTCGAAGAGAATCGGATCAGCTTCCATTCTGCCACCTCCAGCTCCGTCTCCTGTTTTCTGCTCATTGCTACTGTTTCCAAAACCATACAACATGTCTGGTCTCACTAGCTTTCCTTTCACTTTTGGTGAATTATGTAATAATTATGGCATACTGACAAAACAATATCCTTTTTGTCCTTCCTCTGAGGAAATCCTGTAGATTGGTCATCACCTTGCAGCAAATGTAAACATTTAGATAAAGCGCATCCTTTTGGGATCTCGTAGCTTTGCCTAATCGGTGCTATTTGATATGCGAGGAGGCTAAATGATGTCATCCTGGTGCATGCCGCTGGCCGACCGGGGAGTAGGCGGAGTGCTGAATGGCGCTCGTGGGTGCAGCCCGTTCGCCGCATTCGACGCACACTTCTACTTCGCTCTCTGTCCCCGTCTGACGCGCATCCCTCGCTTTGCCCCTGATCATCGTCACAAACGGCGGCGGCAGCGGCGGGTTACATAACAAAGGTTTTTTGTTTTTGTTTTGTTGGGCTATACAAGGGCCCTTTTGGCTGGAGAGACTCGTGGCACGTAGCCCTTTGTGATGACACTCCGAAACGACCAGAACGGGCCAGCGCGGTGACCTCAAACGACGAGCGGCAGGGCTGATGAATAGACAGTGGCGGCACAGGAAAAACAAATGCAATCGTGTGCCCAGGCCTTTAGACACGGAGAGCACAAGCAGACTCACCGAAATAGACGGTAATGGAAAATGAACAAACACTGATAACGCGCGCTAAGTTTGTGTCTTTGCCAGCAGTCGTAGCTTGCGACGTGTCGTCTTTGATTTCATCTTCGACTGTCGCGGCATCTCTCATAATCAATTCAGCGGACTCTGTATCGGATCACGTCTGTTGTATCGTCGCTGCTTTAACAATACGTTTGAACAATTCATTTGCCACTCAAGCTGCAAAATATGTTCACTTCATAAGTCTTGTGATCTATAGTCACACTCCCTGTGCACCCACCACGTGCGAAATTAAACAACTGAGTCCATTTTTGTTAGCCGCCTGTTTCCGAAAAAGTGTCTGGAAGTGAGCTAGTGTGAATTTTGCTGAATTGTGAATGATTAATTATAATCAGGTAGGCTGGTGATGAAGTGCTTCCTTCACCAGGGAAAACACAAATGATGTTTTTATTTCATCTTCGGACGCTGGGCCACTTCAGAACAAGGAGCTATCTTACAGTTAAGCAATGGCTCATTTGCAAGAGGCAGAAGCGAGCGATTTCAACCAGTTGTTAGGAGTGGATGCTTAGTTTGCAGCCTTTCATTAAGACACCCCGGAAACTGTTGTGAATGGGAAGCGTCTACTTTCAATTATTACCTCCTTCAGGCAGCAAGGAGATTAAGTTTCTGCACCTTAAATCAAAATCTCCTTTGGCTCGTGGCATTGACTGAGGCAGGACGCGTTCAACTTTGGTTGAAGATCATCAATTTGGTTGAAGATCCATCAATTTTTCCTTCATTTCCCACTGTGAAAACTCTGAATCAAAGGAAGCTAGTAGACACTATTGCCACTGTTGACACGTGTTTGGACTTGGTGGAGGTCTAAGCTCTACTGAGGGCTCCAATTTGCTCTAGAAAAGTTTCACAAACCTTTGCAGTTCAAGAACCAAAATTTAAAAAATGGGATTCTGCACTGGGGCTAAAACTTACACAAATATATTATGTTTCCAGAACACTGACATACATTTAAATTCATGACGAAAACGAAGAACACAGCAGACGTACAAATATACATACGAATATTACGATGCTATGACATTGCAAAGCTGTAGTCAGGTTACAATGTCAAGACCCTGACTAGGACTAGGACCTGACTAGCCCAGATGTCCCATCTCCCGTGCAACATTTTATAGCTCCCGCACAGGGAATCAGAGGCGTTGAGCAGTCTGTTGTGCGTCTATCCGGGCTTGCTCTACCAGCTGGACATGCCTGGAACTGCTCCAATTGGGTGCGCCCAGAAGGCAACCAAATCGGATATCTGTCGAAGCGCACAAATGATTGCAACTTATTGCATCATTCAATTGCTACTTAGGTTTGAGCTAAAAAAAAAATAAAAAATAAAAAAAAAATAAAAAAAACTGAGATCAGAGAGGTTTCTGTTATTTAATGGAAACATTTATATTATAGATGTATTATTTTGTGTGTCCCTTTAAAGTAACTCAGTACACGACCATTCTAAACCACTGGCAACAAAAGTGAGTACGCCCCTTCCACTTTGTCTAAGGCCCCTGGTCCAACTGGGGGAAAAAAAAAAAAAAAAAAAAATATATATATATATATATATATATCCACCACCACTGGCTTTCACTGTAGGTATGGTGTTCTCTCTCTTTGTGATTAGTTAGCTGTGTTTCGTTTGTGTCAAACAAAGCTTTTCAGGTTAGGCTCAAAAAGTTCAACCTTGGTTTCATGTGACCATAAAACATATTAAATATGTGTTTTATATATATATATATATATATATAAATATGTTTTTTTACCACATGTAGTATATAAATATATATGTAGTATTTTCTAACATATAATGTATTCTTAAGAGTACAAGTAAAGGGTGAGGTGTACAGGGAGAACTCATGGAATATTTTTGATTATGTTACGTGTGACATTATAATGCAGTGGATGTCAACACTGACTGTTAACTGACTGCGAATCCCACTCATGTCAGCATCATTAACATATTAGTAAGCGCTACTTGTCAAAAACAAATCCAAATGATTCACTTGATGATTGTGTTTAATTGTTGTTTTCCCCCCAAATCAACAGTCTGACATTCCATCTGCTGTGTCTGAAAAAGAGAAAAGTACAATGAAACTCTGACCACTTTTCAGACATCATTCACTGAGAAATCAAAAACAAATGGAAGAACTAATTCCCAGATGTACAACAGATTTGATGGAGTCTTTGCACATGGGCCACCCCGCAATGTTTCAAGTGGAAAAAAAAAATGCTCATGAACTATCTCCTAGCACAATAACATATATTTTTGAACGTCTTTATTCCGCGAGTCTTGAAGTGACAGGTTTTGTCAGTGTGTGCGTGTGCGTGTCACGGGGTTGACTGACTTCTGTACTGAGCACCGCTTTGTGCCCCAATCCCACTCAGCTTGGCACCAAGTCAAAGGAAGACAACAAATAAATAAATAAAGGAGGGGGTGGAGGTCTCACAACTTTATTGATTTATAGTCATACAGCCCTTCATTACTAGAACCTTGATCAGCTTCTGGATAATATTAAAAACAATTGCAGAGTGCCAATAACGTGATGTTTCTTTGTACTTCTCTTGTACTGACAAGCCTCCTTCCATTCAGAGCTTTTAGTTTCCCCAGATGGTCCCTTAAAGACTGACAGGAAAGAAGAGAGACCAAATGGTGCAGCTCATTGCAACTCTCATTAGTGGCATGTAGTTCAATTTAAATGACACTGGAGAACAACACTACACTTATATTGCAACACTTTTTATATATAATTAGCTACTTGAGCTTCTATGATTCTGGTCATATCACATAGGCTTGACTCCATTTTCTAGTTCGGCTATGGGACTATACTATGACTAGATTACGACTATACTAACATTGCAATGTATTAATAAGATCCCAAATAGTGCGTTGACTTTCTCACTCTTACTGATTGTGCGCACGTTTTGCAACAGGTCTAAAAGTGGTTGAGACCACCATATTTAAAAGAGAGGTTTGCACCTAAGTAGCGTTGATGGTTTTCACCGTGGAACATTTAGAGGAGCACCGTAAGCGCAAAATGAAGGGCGAAGTGATGGAATTGGAAGTGTTAGAGGAAGAGCAACAATTATATTACTGAGTTACAGAAAATACATCTATCACACTGATAGTTTTAGTGAAGCCAGGAACCACATAAAAGCCCTGTTTCTTTGATTTCACACTCCCTGAGTGTGATAATTAAAATTGATACGTTTATATGCTGGTTGTCTCATTTTATGACGCAACATCTGGTTTAGGGCGTATCAACGTTTCCCCGTTGACTCTCATTCAATATTTGACAAGAGCAGTCAATAGATATCAAAAGATATAGCCAAGATAGTTTAACGTTAAACAGGATTACTGCTAACCCCCGCCGCCAGCTGCCTTTGGCCGAGAGTTGGGGTGCACCCTGGATTGGTCGCCACCCAATTGCAGGGCACGTACTGCACGGGCCAATAACCTTTCACACTAGTCACATAACTGCCTGCTGAGAAGTACTGTGCAATCGCATCTCATGATAGCTTTGACAGGAGCTCACAGTGTATTTTTGCCTGCAAATCTGGCCATAACAAAGTCCCAAACCTATGGACTAGCTCGCTAATCTTCTCACTCACCCAGGCAAGCAACACAAGTATTTTAAAGGGCTTGGTCTTTTTGGTATCATGGAATGAGTTCAGCATGAGGCTCACAGTTGTGTTAGGCTAAGCAGATTAACGTCGCAGCCTCATGCTGGATTTCTGTGTGAGCTAGCTTTCCTGCTTCCTATATTAGTCGGGTGCATGGGAAGCGTGCCTGCAAGTGTGAACAAACACCCCGATGCAGCTGCTGGAAATGGGTTTGAGCCCGCAGGAATTGTTTTCAGCTTGAAACTTTTGTGTTTTTCTTTTCGAACTACACTGCTTCTGCTAGGTCTTCTCTTGAAATAAATCATTTGATTACTGTTTGTTGGCATCCATGTAGGTATAGAATTTGACATACTTGCACATGCTTAACATAGACTATGTCACACACGTGCATGTCCTATGCTTTCAAAGGCAACCCGTATTCAGGATTTCAGGGTGGAAGATTTCATTTTTAAAACGAATTCATTCAGTTCGAATTGAGAACGATCTAGAACAGACGTAAGAAAGGTAAGGCCTGCGGGCCACAATCAAGCCATCCACGGTTTCTGACCGGCTCTCACAAATTATTTATCAAGTCAAAATACAATGTAACATTTGCAGTGTGTTTAATTTTCTTGCATGTTTGGCCCGTAAAAGCGATCGAGACTAATAATGACTTGCGTCTTCAGTGTTGCCAATTTAGCTCAAGTTCAAGTTCATGTGCACAGTTGAGCGGTGTAGCTTGATGTGCGACTGACTTAATGTTTCTTCACATTGACATCGCCAACTACAGGCCTGGTGTGTGTATTACATAATTTTCAGTTTCATTGCGGGCTTCAAAACATTTCAGGTAAAATAATACAAAAAAACAACAACACTTAATCTTAATCTTAATCAGTTTATTTGAAAGGGGACAATGCAATTTCCTAAAACACATGAAGTACACATGGTTAAAAAAGCCAGAATTAGCCAGAAGGCTAGTTTTCATCTGTAGTCCGCTGGCCATGATGTAAAAAAGCAGTAAAATACATCTACAAGACAATGTAATACAGGATACATAATCCAAGACTTACTATACTATTAAGAGAGAATAAAACCACAAATCATTTGATCATAACAAAAAAAAAAAACAAACATCATAACATACTTGTCTTTTAGTGTTGGCAGCTATAGGTGTTAACTAACCACATTTTCAGTTTTTTTGTGAAGGCCTTGTATGTTGTAAGCAGTTTAACCTCCTCAGGTACTGAGCTCCACTCACCAGCGCTCCTCACTGACCAGGCTGACTTACTGAAAGTGCTCCTGCGCAGAGGAATGAGACAGTCACCTCTGACAGAGCCTTCGAGTGACACGCTCAGAGGTGTTTCTTTGGCTGATGAACTCAGCCAGAGGAGCTGGGGCCAAATCATGCAGTACTTTATAAATCAAATTTAAATCTGCAAATATGTGAAGACTGTCCCAGTTTAAAAGACTGTATTTAAAAAAAATTGCACAGTGATGATAGTGCCTTGGTTTTTTATCCATCACTTTAATTGTTTGTACAAAACTTCCAATGGTTTTTTTGCATTCTGACCAGGCTGGGACCAACTGGTTATGCAATAGTTAAAGTGACTAAGAATCATTGAATATAAGTAAATTTTTGCGGCTTCAGTTGACATTTCATTTCGAATTGCACGAAAATTTGCGAGGTTTAATTTGATATTTTTACACAATTTGTCAATATGGGCTTTAAAGGAAAGCTGTGAATCTATTATTAACCCAAGATATTTGTATTGGCAGACAATTTGCATTTTTTCTCCATTAACAAGTATGTCGGGGTCAGGTGATACTCTATTTGTTTTAGTGAAATACATGCCTACAGTTTTAGAAACGTTTAGCTGTAGACAGCACTCCTGCAACCAAGTTGTGACACAGGACATTGTATTAGTGAGTTTAGCAGCAACAGTATCTTTGGAGCGACCATGAACAAAGAAAACCGTGTTGTCTGCATACATTACGCACTCTGCTTCAGAACAAACAGTGGGCAAATCGTTGATATAAAGACTAAATAAAAGGGGGCCTAATATTGATCCCTGAGGGACTCCAGAGGTTAGCCTAAGAGACTCTGATCTGCAGTTGTTAACTGATACAGATTGTGTTCGGTCATGCAGATATGATTCAATCCAGCTCACAGCTTTGCGGGAGAAGTTAAATTTTGAGAGCTCGGTAAGAAGAACAGAGTGATTTACTGTATCGAAAGCTTTCCTGAGGTCCAAGAACACCGCCCCTACAACTCCACCCTTGTCGAGAGAAGATTTTATTTTCTCAATGAAGAGGCATGTAGCCATTTCAGTGGAATGCTTGGATCTGAAACCAAACTGCATGGCGTGGAGAGAGGGGGAGTTGCTGTTTAAATAATGGACAATCTGCTCTGACACCCATTTTTCTGCAACTTTGGAAATGGCCGGAAGAATGCTTATAGGTCGGTAGTTATTGAGACAAGTTGAGTCACCGGATTTAAAGACAGGGGTAACAATAGCTGATTTATCTCTTTTGAAAACAGCGCTGTGTAAACAGTCTCTTTAAATGTTAATCATGTGTGTTGAAGCTTTATTGAAATGCCAAATGCTCCGAGCTGCACGTGAAACAGTAGTTACACACATGCGGCTAAGTTTACAACACGAGTTTCAGGAAGCAGTTGTTGCGCAAGCACGGAACCATCGGCTCTCTCTTTGCTCTCTGTGCTCAGGTGTTTGCCTCCCGACCCACCGCCCACCACGGCCCTCACCTGCGTGTTGCGGTGCTTCCCTTGTGAGCCGACCTGGGCCGGCAGTCCCTTCTTGCACCGCCCGCCAACCCCGCCCATGGTCAGAATGACGCGCTCCAAGACCTTCCAGGCCTACCTGCCGAGCTGCCACCGGACGTACAGCTGCATCCACTGCCGGGCCCACCTAGCCAACCATGACGAGCTCATCTCCAAGGTAACCAACCGGCGGTTGCGCCTGGATTGCATTTAAATAGCATTAAAACCCAAAAGAACAAAGAACCAGCATTACAGATGTGCTTAATATGTTCCAACTCACGGGGCTTGACTTTTACCAGCATTTAGAGCAATTACCATCTTTGAACATGATGCAGTGTCGAATTCTACAAGTGAATAGCAGATTGTCCTCTTGTATGTCTGTTAGTTTCTCTTTTATTTCCTGTGGCTGGATTATGTATGTTCTAAGATGGTTAGAGAGTTTTATTATGAATGAAATCACTTTTCCATGTGCAATGAAAACAGCACAGAAAACCTTCTGTTGCAGCGGATAAGTGACCTGGAGCCACATGGCTTTGATTGTTTTCATTATTACCTTGTGTGAGAGGCCTTTTCTAGCAGTATGAAAGTGTGCATGTGTGTCGCAGCCTCCTCATCTTTGCTTTCTTTTTGCCTCTGCAGTCGTTCCAGGGCAGCCAGGGCAGAGCCTACCTGTTCAACTCCGTGTGAGTGTCCGTCTTTTGTTCTTTGTTCCCTCCATCTGTTTTCAATTGGCTTAACTTTGGCCGGTCGGAAATAAGCTCCTATGCACGCTGCCCTCGGGAGACAAGCAATTTTCCATATGCTGTTATTTAAGCAAGTTTGCAATGCATATTGTTCCACCAGGTTGGTATATTGTTTTTGTTGTTAGGCTGCGGTGTAGACGGAGCGAGCACCCCTCGGGGGGGGGCCGTCATTATCAGATGAATTTTGAAAGAAAAGAAGGATGTTTGAGTCAATTCTAGGCAGCCCAGTTTTCGGTGCTCTGAGAGCGAGTGGGTGGGATTCAGTGACTCACTCTGTGCACTTTACACTCGGTATAAAACAGAGCAAGTTAAACCCACTGCTGTCTGTCTCTCTCTGTACCCGTTGTTGTCCGTGCAGGGTGAACGTGGGGTGTGGTCCTGCAGAGGAGAGAGTTCTGCTCACAGGCCTGCACGCTGTAGCAGATATCTACTGTGAAAACTGCAAGACCACCCTGGGCTGGAAATATGTGAGTGCGCTTGGCTGATTTTCAGTACTGCACAAAAAGCGCTTCAAAGGTTGTGAGATGATTAACAGCCACGTCCTAATTTTTATTTGCACATCCTATTATATTTGGACCAACTCCTCTTTCGGAGTCAGTCAAGGTGCAGGCAGGATTTAGTAATAGGCATCTTTTTTTTTTTTTTTTTTTTTTACAACATCCCATTGAACTGAGGTAATTTTTCACCAAATCAATGTATTCTTTTAAAGATACAGATTTAAATCAAATGTATAAATCGGTAGCCAAAAAAAAAACCCCACAGCACTCCTCCTCTCATGTTCTTCCCAAAGACGTCTTTTGGTCCAATAATACTACCTCGTTTTATTCAATCTTTGGCCCTACAAAAACAAATACATTAACATTTACTTGCCGGGCACTATATGCCGATGTAATCATGTAAACCGGTGCAGATGCTAAGAATCCTTGCTGTGCGTGCGTCAAGCAGACAAGCTTAAAGAATGAAAAGTGACTGAAAAAAATAAAATAAAATCACATAACAAAACGATATATACTTACATATATATATAAAATACTAAAATGTAAAAATGAGAATGTATAATTCAAATACAGTAAACTGTTTTCTATATTTTCGCGTACACATTTGAACTCATCTACAAATGATCTGGCTCATCCATATGTTTTAAAAATCAAATGTGGCCCTTCAGCACTAAAGGTTTGCCCGCCCCTGCTTTGGCTGGCGTGTGTTGTAGATCAGAGCTACAATCAACTAGTCAAAATACACAGGCAGTGTGTATTTAGCGTGGGTGGTATTTTAGGTCCCATGTCAACAGAAGTTAATAGGCAGCACACGTTGTCTTTCTTCATATATCAGCAGAGCTGAGTGTGTGCAGTCGTCAAGAGGGTGAACCCTTTTAGCATGGAGGTGAGAATTTACACTGCAAAGCACGTGACCGTATTCCCTCAGCGGTGGACCCGCACAAGCACACAATATCCTTGTTGGTGGGTGCCTGTGAGACCACCTGTCTGGGCCTCACCTCAGACTGGAACATTCCCAGGATAA
Source organism: Phycodurus eques (assembly GCF_024500275.1). Taxonomy (NCBI): domain Eukaryota; kingdom Metazoa; phylum Chordata; class Actinopteri; order Syngnathiformes; family Syngnathidae; genus Phycodurus; species Phycodurus eques. The sequence goes on from NC_084531.1 coordinate 24,721,437, forward strand.
ACATTTTCCTACATCAACCTTACGGGCAGTTATTTTTTCAGCCAAGGTTCTATTCCTGTCATGACCCCACAAGGTGGCGAACACATGGCGAGCGCACGCACACACTCACTAAATAATACCTAATTAGGGTGCCGGGGTGGGGGGTAATGGCATACATATCACTTGCAGCTGTGTTGATTTTCTGCTGTCATCAAAGTTCTGTGGCGAGGCCTTGAACCGTTGCCCTCATGTACCAGAAATCTGATCATGTCACTTAAAATCCACACAAAGACAAAACAAGGTAGACAGACTCCACAGAGAAAGATTATTTTTAAAATGTACATCTCTTTCAGGATCTAATGGGGTAAAAACAAATAAAGACAAGTATTGTGTATCCCGTAGTTGGAACTTTGGGTTGCCAGAACTATGCTTTATACTGTAGATATATAGTTTTGGTTTCTTGCGATACCATCTTTGAATGCGTTGAGGATTTGTGACGTGGGACTAGATGAAAATGAGTACGGATTAGCGAGCAGCAGCCATCGTAGCTCAGTGCGATCACGTGAACGGCCAGACTAAGACACAAACTGGCCTTGATTTCGGGCATACGTGTCAAACTCAGGCCCGGGGGCCAAATTTGGCCCACGATGGAATTATATTTGGCCCGCAAGACCATATTAAACGTGTATTAGAGCTGGCCCGCCAGTATATAGCGCATGCGCCACTAATATTACAAATCCCAGAATGCTTTGCTCGTGTGTTGGCCCATCAGTCTAGACCGGGAAGCGCCCCTTCCCTTTCTGTTGCAGTCGTTAGCAACTATGCTACCAGTCTCCTCAAGCAAATTTACACTTCCCCTTCCCAAAAATGACCAAACGAAAGATGGAAAACAGTTCACTTCCTAGACAGGTGGGAGGCAGATTATCTGTTCATTATCTGTTTGTCGTGTGCAGAGCAACGTGGCTGTAACAAAGCATATAACATAATTGAATTAATGTTTTTTTTTAATGCCCTTTATCAATTCCTAGGCAGGGACTGTTAATAGTTTTGAAGTTTGGATTTTTATTGAAGGACATTCTTATTTTTTTTGGGTTGTGTTGTTGTTAGCCTTTGAAAAAAGATTGACATAAAAAAGGAAAGTAGTTGGAGATAGATAAATTGAAGATAGAGAGAGAGAGACAGAAGAATTCATGTTATCTGTTTAAATACAAAACAACAAATACCACTGGTGTCTTTTATCGCAAATTAGATTTCTCGTGTTTATAATATTAAAGTTTGTTTATTTCAGATTCAGTGTTTAAGCAAAATGTAAGTTTGTTGCCAATGATAAACTTTAACGCTACATTTCTGCAGAAAAGGGAAACATGTACATCGCAGTGATTTTTCATTCAAGATTGAGTTTGGCCCGCGACGTTGTCCCAATTTTTTATTTTGGCCCACCGTGAATTTGAGTTTGACATCTCTGATTTAGGGTACAGTTTTGTGACAATTGAAAGAAGGCTAAAATATATTGAAATTAGAATAAAACTCATATTATATCGACAAATTCTAGCTTTTCAGAGGGACAATTCCTACCAAATTGACCTATTTTTAAAATGATTTAATTAGGGTTCTTATGTAAATTGTGTGTCGTGAATTTATTCATATATGGGTTCCACTTTTTGAATTCACTAACTGCATTGAATCAAATTTGCTGTGATTTTCTAATATATTGAGATGCACTAGACTGTATGGACTAAAGAATAGGGACACACCTAATTATATTCATCAATCAATCACGGATTCATCTTACCAAGATATACAATGCTTCTAACGATGTGGGAACAGTTTGGGGAAAACTCTTTTCTGTTCCAGCATGACGACAATCTTGCATGCGCACCAAATGAAATGAAAATATTCCAAAGAGGTCCAGTGGAAGTATTGCATTCTGAGGGATCCCACATGCAATGCCACCTTGTCTCTTCTTGATTCAGAGCATGAAAAGCCCAATTTTAAATGCAGCGTTCAAGGCTGGATTTTTATCCAAGGCTACGCTGATACACCACATTTACCGATTAGGATGCTTTTGTTGGCTGAGCTCATTTCAAGATCATGAACAACTCTGACCACTGGAATTTATTTCCTTCGGAAAACTGTTAAACCATCCAAACATCAGAGTAATCAAACATAGTTGACGTACAATCTTGTTTTTATTTATTTATTTATTGTCACTAGTGATATTACGGACAGGATTTCAAGATCAAATCTATTGAAACATGGCCGTTAATAAATATACTGTATAAGTGCACAGTGACTTTCATAACACCCTTCACAGTCTATAAAGTCAGAACTCCAAAGAAGCAAACAGAGACATAAATAGAGGAGACACAAGAGTTAATATGACACATCTAACCATAGAAATCAATGATATAACTTGCGAAATAAAAGCAGACTCAGTCCTCTGTCGTAAAGTTCAAACACGCACAAGCATGGAGCATCTGAGCAGGGTACAGTTTTGGTTTTTGCATGCTGAAAAACAGAGAAAAAAAAATATTTTTGAGAAGGGAAGTAAAAGTGAACAATTGAAATAATGTGGTTGCACAAATGTGCCCACCCTCTCGTTTTCAAGATTAGCCAATTACATTCAAACTCATGTTAAGTGGGCATCAGCACACACCTGCCACTGATTCAAGCTGTTATAATTTTCCCACGTGATTGGGAGATTTTCTATGGCCCGATAAAACCAAGGTTGAAGTTTTTGTTCATCGTTTGAAAAGGTATTTAAAGGGCACAATCACCAAAAGGACGGCATTCCTGCTGTGAAGCATGGTGGGGGCAGCATCAAGCTTTGGTGCTAATTTTGAACAGTTCCAAATGCAATCAGTGTTAGCACAAAACTTACAGGCTTCTGCTAGAAAGCAAAAAATGTCAGGGAATGCTGACTAGAACATCAGAACTTTATTTGGGGGTAACCAGAGTCTCTTAATGGTGGCAGGTGCTGACTTCCATTTCACAAGCGTTTGAATGTGATTGGTTATTTCTGAACACAAAGAGGGTGTGCGCACTTGTGCTACCACATTCTTTGCTATTTTTAGTCCTCTCCTCTTAAAGATTTTTTTTTTCTAATTGAATTGTACTGTACATGTGTACAGCTCACAGCAATGTTGGAAAAAAATGTATGATCACAAAAACATGACATTTAAAGAGGGGTGTGCAGACTTTTTACAGTATATCCAGCGTTACTGTTACTGTGGTGTCTTTGAGCATCATGTGAATTAAATGGCAGCCCCGGTGTCCTCTGCCGCACCCTCCAGGAACATGCCTTTGAGAGCAGTCAGAAGTATAAAGAGGGCAAGTTCATCATCGAGCTGGCCCACATGATAAAGGACAACGGCTGGGACTGAGCCCACCAGGACACCACCGCAGCGGAAGGGTAGAGGGTTGGGTGAACGGACGGGGAGGGCGGGGAGGGTTTTAGGGGGTCGTAGTGGGTGAGTGTGTGACTTTGGTTTGGCTGATTTACCATTAACCTCTGTAAGTCCCTACCCATCCCTCCCCTCCAACGAACGCCTCTTGCACACACCGACACTCAACAACGTGACACGCGTCAGGTCGCCGACATCCGAGCTGGCACTTGGGGCAGACGAGACAAGAGGTCTCCTTTTCTTAACCGAAATCCGATTCTGTACCTGTACAATGTTCGCACAGCACTTCGGGCGTGCTCTAGTGTCAAAACCAGCTCAGAGGAAAACGCTTCCAGCAGTCTGCCTCGACTGTGTATTCCGCCCCCTCCACCCCCTGCTGTAGATAGCGATGACCTAAGATGATTATAGCAAATCGACATGATTGGGACGGTGCCAGCTGGGCCAGTGATGAGGCTTGGCACAGAGGCCCGAGCACAGCGGGCGGGAGCAGGGATTGACGCTCAACATGAAGAGGGAGGGCGAGGAAAGATCGTGTTCCACTAATGCGGGAGCGCAGACGGCGTCTGGCCGAGACCTGGTTCGGCTCAGGGTGGCCACTTTGAAAGAGAAAATAGCTCGATCGTCATCGGCTTCTCTTTTGACGTGACTGTTTTCGGTTTGGAACCCCTCTCAAGTGACCTGCAGATCTTCGCGTAAGCACATCAAAGGTCTCGAGAGGTCCCCGAAGTCGTCTTGTAGGCTCGAAGGACGAGAAAGCCTCGGTTGGATGGCGAGCGCTCCGAAACTGTGACCACCAACAACTACTTTGATTTCGAGAAATGGCCAAAGTATGACTAGTTTCATGGGTTCATAATGTTTATGATGATTTACCTCCCCGCATTGAAGTGTGCTGTGGAAGCTAATGATTCACATAGTGGTGCGCTGCGTCTGTGCATTCTCACGCTCGAGGAAATTACTTGACCTTGACTGACTTTTGTAGGGCGTGTCTTTGTGTTTAGCCGCTTCACAGACACACGCAGCCACTTTGAATTCCCAGGACAATTACAATGTCATGGCATAATATCCAACTATGGTTTGAATACCATGCTGTCTTTTTTTGTTCTCACACTCCACTGGGTGACATTTACATGTGTTCCATCTAGATTGCTGTTAAACTGCTGTCACACTTAACTGGTCCTAATGTTCCATAACGACGCAACCTGGCTACATGAAGCAGTTTAGAAAATGTCATTTTTTTTTTTTTTTTTCTCTTTTCGACTAATGTCTATCCCCATTATTCAATATTCCAAGCGCACAGGAAGAGTTCTATAACATTCGGCTCCTCTGCCCTCCTTGAATCGAGTGCTACTCTGATGGAAAAGTGCTTTTTCGAATGAGAGAATCCATTAGACTTTCCATCTTGTGGAATGCACCGCAAATATACAGTATACATGAGCTAAAGTGCCAGTTGGCTTTGAGTCGCACAGTTCTCCCTAGCTCCGAGGGTTTCTGCCAATGGCACAATTTCTGATCCATCTGCATAACGTCAAAAACATAACAGAGGTAAATACAATCCAGATGTAGGGCAGTAGAATAGTCTCATCTTCTTGTGATAGTCTCGTTGTTCCTGAGCTTCTGTCTAAACCTTGTTCCAACATGTCCAGTTAGCACCGGTATGAAATCATATTAAAACCCATCTCAACCAAAGAAAGCGCCCATCAACATTAACCTGACCGAGCAAAAGATTCTATTTTGCTCGGGCAAAGTTGTGCAAAACGAGGGTGTGTATAGCTGAAAGCCAAGGCTGTGGATAATACTTGTCTGTCATATATATTTTACATCTTTTATTTTGTAAACAGATCTTAATATATGGATATATTGTATTTACTGTATTCGCCGCGAGGAATACCATTCATGTCAACCTCCGTGTTACTGAATGTAAATAATGTCACTGTGTCATATTTGATTTACAAACCCCACGATGAATGAATTTGATTTGGGTCATGTCAGGCTTTCTCTCTGGTTGGTTGTACAAAATGACTTTTTTACCCGAAATGTTTCAATTTTAACGTCTTTTGTAAAGAGGGATGCTGATGTTGACTTCATGTCATTGGATCATCATCTAATAAAATGCACCTTGAGATCTCTATGGACAGCGCTGTGTTTCTTCTTTTAGGTAGAAGTAAGAAATAATTGTGTTGGTGATTATTAAGGGCGATATTGTCCAGTTTGTGCTTAAGTCTTTTTTTTTTTTTTTTTTATGTGCCTGGCACAGTACTTACAAGTTACGCTGTTTCATCTGTAACGTCTGCTGACACACCCGCCATGCGTAACCGCCACAACCAAAGAGCTGTGACTCAGTGAAGTCTGAGGCTGGCCTGGATGGAAGGATAGAGCAAATGACTGCAGTGAAATCAAACCAACAAGTGTAATGGTGGACTAACACTTTTGGACAATCGTGTATAGTCCAAGTAAGGAGTTTAACACTTAATAATCTGGAAGAGGATTTGTCATGACACAGATAATTGTAAAGACGTTGCTTTGTTTGTTGCTTTGTGTGAACTAAGCACAAAACCCAACATTTAGCACTCAGCTGTGACAGTTCATGATGACATTTCATTGTCTCCATGGAGATGAGAGCATCATGTGTAACTATTATCTGGGGAATGAGGCAAAAACAGACCACCTCTGTAATCAACACAACGTTAACACTGCTGTTTAATGAGAGACTGTGAGGCATTAGTGGCCATGAGTGAGTTAATGCACATGTACGTATGTGGAGGAGAGTGATGAGTGGGCGCTACTGTAAAAGAGTCACACCTGTTAGTCACACATGACTACAATTCCATGTTGCACTTGTGTGATTGTTGTGCCTCCTACTCCAGTGTCCTCCACTCTGATTCCCACTCCAATCGCTTCACTTTCCGTCTCTCCTCCTCTCCCCCTGCTGCATGTTCCATCTATCTACAGTATCTCCTTCCTTGTGTTGTCGTCGCTGCTGTTTCCGATGATTCTCCGCGGCTTTCCGCCTTGCTCCGTCCGACTTGGCTAAACTGCCGCAAATCTCACTGCAGCAGATGGTGCAGTGTTTGCATCGGGCCAGGTCTCCTAGCAACCCCATCTCCTCTCTCTCTGTTCCCCCCCCAATGAGAAACCAAAGCAGAATATAGAGGAGTCACGTGGCACCTGGATGTGCCATGCTCACCCTGGCCCTGTCTTTCACTGACCTGACTGTTGATGTCTATGTTTATGTCTGTCTACATGTAAAAAAACAGGGCAGGAGGCTGACATGTCTGGCTTGCCTAATGTGTATTGATTCAATGTGACGTGTAAGAGGAGCAAAGCAGGACACAGACAACGTGATTTCCCTTATCCTGCAGGAAGAGAAAAGAAAAAAAAAGAAAAAGAAATAAAAGTGACTTGTGACCCAATGTGACCTACATTTTTACAAGTTACGGCGGCTGAGTTACGCGGTGTTTAAAGGCAGCCGTGCCCACATTTACGGCATTTGAAATGTGAAGTGTCTGCAAGTGGACGTTTATACAAGTCATTTCATATGTCTCCTTCGTCATCGCAGGAGGGAACATTCCAGCGCCTTCTTAGCACCCCAACGCATCATCATGTACACACATGCAAGCCGCCCTAACTCGAGAACTCTATGATGAATGATAAATAAAAGAACTCATCTCGGTCACTCAACTGCATATGTGCCTGCTAACACTTTTTGTCATGTTATCCAAGCAACACTTCCACAGCTTTGTTAGTGTAATGATAGTTTATTTCACACAGGGCCAGGTAGCCCTTGTTTTCCTTAATAAACACAATCACCATTTAAAAACTGCCTTTTATGTTTACTTGGGTTATCTTGGAACTATTTAAAAAAAAAAAAAAAAAGCAAAAGACAAGGTTCTTGTACTGTATTAGATTGTTATGGTCTGTTTGAGTCTGTTTTGTAACTACAGCATTTAAAGAGAGAAAACTGTCTGCCGTTATTGATCCCACACAAACACACCACAGCAACACTGAAGTAGGAAGAAAATAATAATACTGTTCAAGCCATGTCGTGATGCAACTTCTGATGAATCGTTTGAATTGTCTCTCTGCTCATGACACAAACTACACTTGATCACTCTATCCGAAGCCTTGTGTAAATTAGCAACCGGCTCCAGTTCTCCACTTTTGTTTCTTTTTTTGCACCTCAGTGACTCGATTTCCAGACATTGCTAATCAATAGGAGGCCCCAGAGCAACTGAACGCTCCATCTTTTATATGAAAGGAATTATTTGCCTCCGGGGAAGGGAAGTGGTGTCTTTTTGTAGTTTGCTTGTACCTGCATGCACCAGCGGACCGGAGAATGTGTTTCGTCTTTCTGTCCACAGTATATCTGCCAGATTTGGCAGGTCAGGGTCTGCAGCGACAACTTAATGACGCATTCAAAGGCCTTCACTCGTGATGACTCTTAGGGAAGTAATCCGACCTTTATTTCCTCAAGAACCATTTACTGCGGCCTCTTTCCTTTCCTCCAAGGTTCGTGTCAGCGCAGTAAGTGTTTGGATGTGAATAATGGTCATGAAATTGGAGCTTGCACTAAACGGTGAAATGATCAGATCCTGAGATCTCACCACTGTTGCAACGCCTTGTGAACACAAATAAAAGATATGTGGCCTCAAAATAAAACAGCTACTGTAGGTAGGTGCTTATTTATTTCCATTCATTCCACTCCATTTTCAACACCGCTAATCCAGGTTAGCGTCGGCAGGCTTATTTATTTCCATGACTGTTATTAGATTTTACAGCAAAAGCAGATGCGGAAAATTGATTACAACAAACAGCCACTGCAGTCAATGGGAGCCAAGCATTACGAAATACAGCTCGTCTAATTTATTTATTTGTAGATATAGTGCAGAGGAGAGTCTGTTTCGTAATTGATCTGAGAAAGTTAATTTACCGATGCTCAATCTCTCCCTGGGTTGGGAAGCAAGAGCGACTCAGTCAGCTACACAGTCATATGATAATTTGATCACAATCGAAGGCTAAGTTCAAGGAAAATCACATTGTTAACCAATAATAATTTCTTCCTGGATGGCATGAATTCATCCAAAAATCATTTTAGCTATGTATATTGAACTTCCATCCATCCGTCCATTTTCCAAGCCGCTTATCCTCACAAGGGTCGCGGGCGTGCTGGAGCCTATCCCGGCTATCATCGGGCAGGAGGCGGGGTAAACCCTGAACTGGTTGCCAGCCAATCGCAGGGCACATACAAACAACCAACCATTAGCCCATTAGAGTATATTGATGTTAAATGTTTTTTATCCAAAGATGTCAGATGTTTCAGAATCACTAGCGCTGGCTGAAGTAGCTTAAAGTATATTAGCAATGGGACTGTTTCTTTAATTCGCCTCAGAGGGCCAGCTTGCTGGCCCACAGAGACGTCAGCATCTTTCCGTCCACTGATTGGTTGGTCAGACCAAGCAAAGTTGGAATAGCAAAACACATTTGTAGTGATCTTCATGCATTAATACATTTACTGATCAGCATCTCTAGAAAGTTTTATGTTTAAATTGTACCATGTTTTTAGATAAATATGGATACCGAACTGCTCCAGATGTACGAGGCACAGTTGCATGCTTTTATATTACAGTGGGTGCGGAAAGTTTTCAGACCCCCTTAAATTTTCCACCCTTTGTTAAAATAATTTAAGTAATCTTCACCTCATTACTGTACACACAGCACCCCATATTGACAGAAAACAATCTTAATTGTTGCTGATTTATTAAAAAAGAAAAACTGAAATATCACACAGCCATACGTATTCAGACCCTTTACTGTGACACTCATATTTAACTCGGGTGCTATCCATTTCTTCTTTGCATATACTGGCCACTCATGCCAGAGTAGCATCTGCTCCATTTGCACACTGATTGAGGAGTATCTGTAACATTTGCACAACCAACATTGTCCCAGATGATCGCACTACTCGTCACTTTAAACCTTATGCACTCCTTGAGGTCTCAGCGCCCTTTGCACAATGGTCATTGCACCGGACTATTGCAATAGGAGTCGTCCGAACTGCTCTAAGTGCTCGAGGACTCTGCATCTTTTTGCACAATTGTTTTTTGTCAATGTCTTTTATGTCTCCAAAGTGTTCTGTAAATTGACTGACTGTTGTACTAGAGCGGCTCCAACTACCGGAGACAAATTCCTTGTGTGTTTTGGACATACTTGGCAAATAAAGATGATTCTGATTCTGATCATCCTTGAGATAGTTCTATCCCTTCATTTGAGTCCTGCTGTGTTTGATTATACTGATTGGAGTTGATTAGGAAAGCCACACCCCTGTCTATATAAGACCTTACAGCTCACAGTGCATGTCAGAGCAAATGAGAATCATGAGGTCAAAGGAACTGCCTGAAGAGCTCAGAGACAGAATTGTGGCAAGGCACAGATATAGCCATGGTTACAAAAAGAATTCTGATGCACATAAGGTTCTTAAGAGCACAGTGGCCTCCATAATCCTGAAATGGAAGACGTTTAGGACGGCCAGAACCCTTCCTAGAGCTGGCCGTCCGGCCAAACTGAGCAATCGGGGGAGAAGATCCTTGGTGAGAGAGGTAAAGAAGAACCCAAAGATTACTGTGGCTGAGCTCCAGAGATTCAGTCGGGAGATGGGAGAAAGTTCTAGAAAGTCAACCATCACCGCAGCCCTCCACCAGTCAGGGCTTTATGGCAGTGGCCCGACGGAAGACTCTCCTCAGTGCAAGACTAATGAATGCCCGCATGGAGTTTACTAAAAAACACCTGAAGGACTCCAACATGATGAGAAATAAGACTCTCTGGTCTGATGAGACCAAGATAGAAACTGTTGGCCTTAATTATAAGTGGCATGTGTGGAGAAAACCAGGCACTGCTCATCACCTGTCCAATCCAGTCCCAACAGTGAAGCATGGTGGTGGCAGCATCATGCTGTGGGGGTGTTTTTCAGCTGCAGGGACAGGACGACTGGTTGCAATCGAAGAAAAGAAGAATGCGACCAAGTCCAGGGATATTCTGGACGAAAACCTTCTCCAGAGAGCTCAGAACCTCAGACTGGGCCAAAGGTTGACCTTCCAAAAAAGACAATGACCCTCAGCACACAGCTAAAATACCGCAGGAGTGGCATCAGAACAACTCCGTGACTGTTTGTGAATAGCCCGGACGGAGCCCAGACTTAAACCCAATTGAGCATCTCTGGAAAGACCTGAAAATGGCTGCCCACCAACGTTCACCATCCAACGTGACAGAACTGGAGAGGATATGCAAGGAGGAATGGCAGATGAGCCCCAAATCCAGGTGTGAAAAACTTGTTGCATCATTCCCAAAAAGACTCATGGCTGTATTAGCTCAAAAGGGTGCCTCTACTAAATACTGAGCAAAGGGTCTGAATACTTATGGCTGTGTGATATTTCAGTTTGTTTTTTAATAAAGCTGCAAAAATTTCAACAATTATCTTTTTTTTTTGTCAATATGGGGTGATGTGTGCACATTAATGTAGAAAAAAAAAAAAAAAAAAAAACTTAAATTTTAGGAAATGGCTGCAATATAAAAAAAGTGAAACATTTAAGGGGGTCGGAATACTTTCCGTACCCACTGTACATGTTTTCAAAGTATCGATGGTTGGTATAGTTGTGATGACAGAATAAGTCAATTTTCAGGTGGCACAAAAGTTTTTTTTTTCATTTTATATACAGTAATTGTAAACAAAAACAATAATTAGAGTAATTAGTTACATTTGCATGTCTTGTCCAAATATTAAGTCTCTGAAAATTGAGGTCATCTACATACTGAAAAGTGTTGATACTTCCTAAATTATAAATAATTAATAATTTTCATAATTTTGTGAAGTGTCTTACATTTAAGTTGAAGGTCTACCCTTTAATCATATGTTGGCTGTTTCATTTAAAATCTGCTGTTGTGGTATATAAAGGCAATATTATAACATTAAAACTACGCAACTGGCCAAATACTTGTTGACCTACAGTAACTATTTAGTGGCTTGGAGCCCTGTGATCACAGCCAGTCTTCATGACCTGCCCTACTCGGTGATTAAGGGTCCCATTTATCCAGTGCGATGTTTGCCAGTGACGTGATTGCATACAGCACCAGCACAGTGTGCAGGCTTGCTGTTGTGTCACATGGGTATAAATGTGGTGGGTGGTGCCTGGGAGAAAGAGCGGATCTATTTATAGTCTCAGCAGGCCTGAGCTAGGCTGTTTTACTAGCAGCAGCTCCCCTGGAAGAACCACTGAAATAAAGAAATGGTTCTGGTTCACTTTGGGTTTGGGAGGTGAGGCACCCGCTCATGCATGTTTTATATACGAGATTTCGAGCTTCACACGCATAAACAGAATCGGCAGTCAGTTGTGTTTACATCAAAATGCGACTCCGTAACGACAAGTTAGCAAAGACATACAAACAAATGCATATATGCTAACTGTGAGTATAGTTTACATGGCTTGGGACTGAGGAACCAGATGCGGAAAGGCCAATTATGGGGAGCGTCCGCGCCAAGAGGTGCCGCACCCCACGGCTGGCCCGAGACAATAAATAGAAAGTAAAAGTGCTCCATATCGGTCAGATTTGATTGTCACGGTGGCCAAAATAAAGTAACCTAATTGGCTGGCCTTCATACACAGAGATCCATATAAATAACTGTAATGCTTTTATGCACGCCTCCTTTCTCTATGGCTCGTCGACCTGCGCGCTGTCCATATACGGGCCTGCTCGTTCATAGGTAAAATACATACAATTTCAGCTACGTCATTTAAGTGGTCTGGCGTGGGAACGTATAGGATAGTCACTAAATATCAATACATATTGAAAAATACAGCAAGATGTGTCAGAAGCGGATAGTCTTAATCAGCATTCTGTCATCTACTTTTGGAGTGGATTGGGTAAAAATTATTTATTTTACAAAAAATTGTTGTGGATGGTCGCTTTAATTAAGGCTATACTCACTCAGTGACAGTGAATGAAGTAGACAACAGCAAGGATATACAGTATGAGCCTGGAGCAAATTTTACAAAAGATTGGGGGTTTCTGTATTCTCACCAGTGTTTTCAGATGACACAATGCTTGAGCAACAGGAAGCCCATAAAGTTGTCTCTCTAATACGGCAGCATCTAGACTTTAAAACCAAACAAGCACTTAAAATGAGTCGATGCTTTTAGTGCGAAACGAACTGCACCCCTAAAAATCAATAAAGGTGCATTAAAATTTGGCTCAGTTTTGATTTGGGCATGAACTTATTGCCAATCATCATTTCCAAAAAGATGAAGCAGGCATGATCATCCTCATGCAATTTTCTTTGAGACTCCTCATTGCTTTACTAGGTAGATTCATTAGAACACTAAAGCATGATATCAGTCATAGTGGTTATTGTATGCGGACCGGGGCAAAAAAAAAGAAAAATATTATCTGGAAAAACAAACGCAAACACACACACACACACACACACACAAAGAATGCAGAATTCAAATAAAAAAAATCACACACGCCCGTGACTGTATTAACAAATTGAAATATTTATTTTTAAAAACTGAAAAAATAAAAACAAACCCACCAACATAGGTTTAGTACATGATACAAAGACATGTCAATGTCACTATGCGAGTGAGTAGTTTGTTTAACTACAGTGTGAGGCAGTTTGAAAGGCTGGCTGAGCTGGTACGACGGTGGACTAGAGACAGGTTAATAAAAGAATATTTGGACAAAAATACAAGCGTTCATCACTCAAGATGCGGTTTGTTTCCTCTCCTCTGAATTATTGTCACCATGTATCCCCTTTTAAAAGCATTCCCCATTTGAATTATTCTCAATAAGTATGCGCGATGAAGTATTAAATACAGGAACAACAGCACTGCAGTAACACTTGCCTGATCATTCGCCTTACATATCATTTAACACAAACCTTTTCTAAAAACTACATCATCTGATCCAAGGAAGATGTTTTAAGAATTATCAGCAAATACTGTTTGATCAGCGTCTATGAAACACCTCCGACTATGTGCGCCCAAATTAGGTTTAAGACACACAAAGATCATCCATCACACCCAGACAACATGGTCATGATGAGCCTCACTGTTGTAGAACAAAAAGATGACATCTGTTGGTTTCTGCCTGCACCGCTTTGTATTCCTTATTCTAAGTGAATGAAGGCCGACTCAGTGAGACATCTTGATGCTGTTGAAGGTCTGTGACCTTCGATGACAGTGAAAGTCATGACCGCTACATGGCCTGCGAAAGCTAAGGACACGCGCTTCAGTGTGGCATCCTCACAGGAAACGCACTCTGGATTTTCTCAACCTGTGCTTCCAAAAATGTATTTACAGGGCAACAGGTAGTGACAGTTTCATGGGGCGTAAAACACAGTTATGATGTTACGATCTTAAAAACAGATTCAACATTTCAGGACATGTCGGCTAATTGTGCGCCTTGATCCACCAAAGCGTGCTGTTGAAGCTCTAGCTCGCTAGTTTGGCAAATCTTTTAAAAAAAAAAATTAAAAAAAAAAGGAGGCAGCTTTATAAAAACGACATTTGATTACAGGAATAAATCTGTAGAAATATTGGACTGAGAAGGCAGCAGAGCCCAATGCGTTGTTGCTTTTTTAGCTACATAAACTCCTCCTAATTACAGTTACTGACTATAATTGTCAAATAATCACTTGTGTGTGCTGCTTACAGTTTACTATAAGGATTGTTAGCCTTCTTGGCAGTTTGGAGCTGGTTTCTATTGAACCTAAATGGGATGGAGGTTCAGGCATGATTTAACAGTCAGGTTTGTTACAAAGGTGCAAGGCAGACAGTCCAGTCTACTTAACAAGTAGTGAGCTACTGTACGTCAAACTGACCTCTGGCACCTGCAGCTTGTTAGCACTCTACTACCAGAGGCTTCTTTTAGTCCTCTTTGTTCCGCTGACGTGATTTTGGGGGGCTCAGACCTCGCCCTTGTTGTTTCGAGAATTGGAACTTGTGCTCGTCTTGTCTTGAATGCAACTCCTCTGGTAGTGTGTGTTTGCTACAAATTTGCAGCAAGGAGCACAGATAATAAATAAGTGGTGTACTGCTCCACACACACACACACACACACACACACACACACACACAGACACACACACTGAGGAGGAGACGTGATGCTGTGAAGTCGAGTTGTCCTTCCATCCAAGCCTTGTTCCTCGTGGCTGAGCCCTTGGCGCTGTCCATGTGGAAGACCCCAGACATGGGTGTGAAGAATCAGGTTTAGAGAGCAAGCACCGTGTCATTTGGCTTGATTAACAAACGAACGAACAAGAGTGGAAAATCTAGCGAGACAGAGATGGAGAAGAGTGTATAAATACAAGTTTCTTCCGGCCGGAGGACATGACGGGGTGCAGTCAACCTGAGCCTGCGGGGAGGAAGGGGAGAAACACAGCGACGTTTAAGTTTCTTCTACAGTGGAGCCCATCCCAGCTGATTTTGGGCGAAAGGCGGACTACACCCTGAACTGGTCGCCAGTCAGTCGCAGGGCACATACAGACACGGAAAATTTAAAAAAAAACAAAAACAAAAACAAAAAAAAAAACTGCCTTGAAAGACTTCTCTGTTGCCAGTAAGTTGCTTTAATTCAAGTTTACAGCAACTTACTGGTAATAGTGTTGCCAGTAAGTTACTGTAAACAGTGTACATACATATATTGTAAGAACCTGAGCTCAGTCAGCTAACTCTACAAGTGTGTTATACTTTTTGATTTTTCTTTTTTTCTTTGTGTTGTGTTTCTTTGTGATGCCACTACAAGAGTACCAGTGATGGTAAAGAGTAAAATGTGGTGATGGCCACCATCCATCCATTAATTTTCTAGAACTCATTAGGATCGCAGTTGAGCTGGAGCTCCAAGCTGACTTTGGGCGATAAATCGGTACACCCTGGACTGGTCGCCAGCCGATTGCAGGGCACATATAGACAGGCAATATTTCACACCTACAGCCAATTTAGAGTCTCCAATGAACCTAACATGGATGTTTTTTTCTTTTTTTATGTGCTCAACTATCTATGCCAGCGACATATAGTGACAGGCAGTACAATTACAGTAAATGCTTTTCCACTCGATGGCAGAAGCTACATAATTAACCTGTGCATCCACTTTTTGTGAGACTTTTCGTTGTGCGCCGTCAGATATCTGATTGAAATGATGTGCCTTGGCTCGATTAACATTGGGAAACATTAATAGTGTCCTGCCCTCACCCTCCTCGTCGGCCCCCCAACCTTCTGCTACCCCCGCCAGCTCGTAGTGTTTCTTCCTCAGCTCCCCGAGACGCTCGCGCTCTTTCTGCAGGCGTGTCTCTAGCTCCAGCACCAGAACCTGTATGAACAAACACACACGCGCACACACACACACACACACACACACACACACACACACACGCGCAAGGGGAGCACAAAAACACTCTTGTTACAATATTTCCTCTAACAAACAGTGGAAAACCAACCACCCTAAATGGTTTATTATTTTTACGAGTCATATACAGGAAATTATGATCTGGGCCGAGACAAAGGAGCTTTTTCGGGGTGACTGTTTTGACCGAGATTCACGGCTCTTGTGGTGTTGCTTTACATCACACATTGCCGGCGACTCGCTAACATATTGGCCCAAAAAAAAAAAAAAAAAAAACATACGAGAGCTGAGAAACAAGAATTCACAATCATACTGTTGTGTGCCTTCACTATCGGTCTCCTTTCATTCTGATTCCCTGTATTCTTTTTAACAGCACTATTGCCACACTGACTCAAATGCAGTCAAAGACTCCAAAATATTAGACTTTTTCTTCGTCATTTCTCGCAGCCACTAGGGAGCATATTGTCATTTCATCTGGGCATTTCTTAACACTTGTTTTATTTTTTCCATCCATCTATTTTCTTCTGCTTGTCCTCTTTTGCAATCACAGGTGAGCTGGAGTCTATCCCATCTGACATTGAGCAAGAGGCGGTGTACACCCTGGACTGGTTGCCAATTAATCACAGGGCACATAAGACAAACCATTTACACTCACATTCACACCTACAAAGAATTTTGAGTCTTCAATTATTAGCCCAACATGTTTTTGGAAGGGAAAATATGCAAACACACATTATTTTAATACAAGCCTAAATTCATTTCTTTATCGGGCCTTTTTCATTTCTTTGCATTACAAATGTATTTTTTGTTTGAGGTTTATTGGCAACCTTCTGACAGCTGAGTGTGGAAATTATCACTTATTTTCTGAGGTGGAAGAAGACCAAACAAAATGAAGTAGACTGATCAGTGGCTCATTGTATTTGAGTTATAATTTACTCAAGCTAGGTCACTGTAAATATCCTTAATGCACTCTTCCAAAACCAGTTCTCTATTTAATGTTTGTGTGTCTCCAACGGTCCGGCATGTGTGTCAACGGTCCGGCTACTTTTGTTTTCCTTTCACTCTGGGGGAAGAGGCAGCCTTAGGCACACTGTTTGAAGTATTTGTCTAGCTTTAAGTTGAACTTCCCGCTGGATAAAAAAAACAACAATGCAGTTTCAAATGTGGAACAATGACCACATTCCGCAACAGGTCTGCTTATCGTTTGACTTTCACTGTGTGCATTGCATGTTGTGTATTGCTGCCAACCTGCGCGTCCATCTCTTGTCGCTTGATCTGTGTGAGCGTCATGCTGGAGAAGTCCATTGTATCTGTTCGGCAATCAGAAACAAAAAAAGCCGTCAATTGTTTGTATGCAGTACCAAAAATAACAAACTATTCAAGGTTAGGCTCTCAATATTGTAAGCTCTGTATCTTAAAAATAAATAAATAAATACAACATACATGAGCCGCTGAACTGTACTTACCTTTGTCTTCAATTTGGGACTTCCCGGACTTGGTAGAGGCCACAACAGCGGCAGTAGCCTGGGTGACACCTCGAGACGCCTGTTGCAGGCGACGCAAGTTGGCACTGTCTTTGTCTGCTTTAACCTGAGGAGGACACCAATAAAACATGGAGCATACATAAACATGGAGCACCTTCTTTTGACGTTAAAAGGCAGTTTGACCACATTTGACTGCACTTTCGGCTCACCTTTGAAGCAGCAACAAGTTGCGCTGTGCTGGCCGCAATTTCACGAGAACACACCATCAACTCCTCAAATTTTCCTTTGCCCTGCACCACAAGATCAGCTGCATCCCTGAGATGACACATTGTGAAATAGAACACAGTGAATTACACCTTTCATGTGAAGAACAAATGTTAACATTGGGAACAATGTTCACGACATTGCTTTGAGAGATTACAATTACTTGCGTTGTTAATGTTGACATCTGCACTTCAGTCATTAAGAAGGAATTTAATTAGTGAGAGGTGAGGGCAGTTACTTACACCATGACAGTGGCGCCCCATCCAACCGCCTTAGCGGCAGAAATCAAGCCCTCTGTCCAGCGGGAATTCTTGGCATAGAATTCCTTAGTGGATGCTGCGCCCTTGTGGACAAAGAAGCAATCTTCACCAAATCATCATTCTTTACTTAACTTCTTGTACAACAGGAGCCCCCCTTGCACCCCCGCCCCACCCCACCCCCAAAAAAACTACAGCGGCCCACTGCCTTATTATGTTACATTTATAACAGCACACATCCTTTCTGCATCAATTAGTAGAATCTTATTTTTTTCATTTACAGTGGACTAATCATATAAAGGTGCCCCTGAATAATCTTCTCAATGAATGAGACTACCATAAATGTTCATTTGTTTCAGTAGTTAATTTCAACAACTCATTATACAGATTTATTAATCACATACGAAGATACTTTTCAGAAGGACGAATATTATCCAATTTCTATATTCAAAATCAATGTGTTTCTTGTTAATGTTCTAATTTCTTGAGATGGTGAAATTTGGGTTTTCATTAGCTGTAAGCTAATCAAAATTCAATCAAAATTCTAAAAAAAATACATACATATATTGCCAATACTTCACTCTGTGAGTACTGAATCCACATAATGTTCCTTTTTTTTTTATTGAACTACTGAAATAAATTGGTTCTTCCACGATATTCCAAATTATTGAGATACACCTAAATGTGCCTGCCATTTGTTCTTGCATTTAGCAAAAAAAAATCTTAATTTTTTTTCTATCTTTTTTTTAACAAAAAAAAAATAAAGGCAAAGTATCAAAAATATTAGCAATATCACTGACGCATTATACTCTCTTCCTATAGAATAAAGAAATTATTCCACCAGTTAAATCACATTGAGGAAAAGTATATTAAAGGACATGATTATATTACAGTGATTGGTTAGTTACTGATGAACAATTGGACTGGTAGGTCAACATCGGGTAAGTAAACTACATCCACAATCAGTCACCGCACTTCTAAACCTGGAGACAAAGACCAACAGAACGTACCCTCCCACCCTCTACAATGTCCCTTTGCAGATCTTTGGAGGACAGAACAAGTGCCTTGATGGCCGTCATGAGATCTGTGCACGAAGCTAAGATCCTGCAGGGGATGACAGGATACACACGCAGACATTAAAAGCATTAGTCAAGAGCGCTAAAATTGCATAATTTGTGGACTAAATGAGAAAGTAAACATACAAATATTACTGACATTTTTTTTGTTCTACAAAAGAAGCATACAACAGTCAGGCACACGCAGGATGGTAATGGACTTTTAAAAAAAAAAAAACAAACAAAAAAAAACAACATTTGTATGTTTACAGCAAGTGCTGAAACAAACATTTTGTGGTCAAAGTGGTGAAATACGTCATACATACGCCTCTAGTGAGCTACTTCGACAGTTCACTTCTCATATTTACATAATTAGAGCAGTTTCGAACACTGAACTGCGGGCAGTTCTAAATGCAGAGATCTCTGAAGTAAAGCAGCTGGTTGTGTTACATGTAGGTGAAATAAATAGTTAATTTCCCCCATTGCCATGGCAATACCAAAGGATGTCGCTGTCTTTAACAGTGGGATTTTTGTTGGGTTACGAATACATGAATTGCTCAGGGGGAAGAGAGAAGACATTACCTATAGATGTTGTCAATACAATGCCACTTTATCAAATCTGATCTCAGTTTTTGGATGCCTGTGAATTTTGGATCCACAGCAGAATAGCAAAGACTGCTGTGGCTCGGTTTTCTTGGTTTAAGGAAATGTGTGTTCTGATGAGGGTATTTTTAGCAGAGCTATATTAAGATAGCCGATTCAATTTATTATTCCATCCAGCCATCGATTTTCTATAGCGCTTGACCTCATTGGGGTTCTGGGTAACTGCAGCCTATCCCAGCTGACTTTGAGTGAGAGGCAGGGTACAACGTGGACTGGTCACCAGTCAATGGCAGAGCATTATTATTCTGATCATTTATTTAAATTTTAAGGTCTTTTATTGAAAAATTAAATTAACTCTTAAGACTTGACAACTAAATCTTAATGTGAAATAGAGGCTTGACTTTGTTACCTCTCGTTGACCTCCATCTTGACACCTGTGTCAACTGCTCGAGACTTGTTGAGCATTTCCTGTGCAAATACACAGAGGAGAACTTTCAAATCAGCACGACTGCAAAGTGAAACCGGTGATCTGTTCCCACGCTAAAGAAGTGCACGCTCATAAACCCTACTCAATATACAAACACATCCACACCTCTATCCTGGCAGCAGCTGATTCCACAGCTGCAGAAGTGGCCGCCATTTCCTGCTCCACGAGATCTCCCAGCTCTCCTTGCTGCAGCTCCAGACCCCGAGGATGCAGTTTCTGCATCCAAGATTGAAGACATCAAAGGTCTGTGGCCATTGTTCATTAGCACACAAGGCGGCATTTAGACGGGCACCGACCTCTGCTGCAGTCAGTATGGCCTGGAGAGCCTCTTTCAGCTTACAGTTGTCTGCTGTTGCTATGTCCTCCTTCTTCATGTGCCGCAGCAAAAGCAGAGCCTCAGCACCACATGCCTTCACACTTTCTGAAAGAACTGTTACAGGGTGCACATATTGCAACCAAAGTTCTCAATTTCAACCAGAGTGCATGTTAAAGGAGTGTGCAATTCCCCCCCCCAAAAAAACACTTTTGGTCATTTTTGTTTTTTATGTTTGTCAGTTTGACCTGACAATAGTACATTAGTAAAATGATCTGTGAAAAAAAATAAGGCCTCCCTGGCCCATCTACTACTACAAACGTATCTTTCTTTGTTCATTTATCTATGCTAGTAGCATAGTGACAGACAGAACAATTAAATGCTCTTCCACAACCACCACTACAGTCAACATACGTATATACTTCTTGTGACATTTCTGTTTGGTGGTGCGCAGTGAGATTTTTCCAATGTAAAATATGTGCCCTGAATCAATAAAGCTTGGGAAGCATGGGTTTAGAAGTGATGACTACAAAAGAGTGACATGATGGTTTAATGGGCAGGCTTTTCTAAATGTAACATGTAGCAACCACACATAGCAACTTTAATCTCAAAATTTATTTACAACTACCTGTGTAGACTACTGTACTGTATAACGTATAGTAACAGGAACACAAAATAAACCGTATACCATCGGCCTGCTCCACAGGCACCATGTGGGAGGTGGCACTGCCCTGAACAATGGTGTCGCCCACTAGGTGGCCACATTGGGTCACCACTTTAAGCAACTGAGACACACCTGTGCAAAATAATTGAACACAAGAATGAATCTCAATTCCTTCCGGGTTATGCATGCAGGAAGAATGGTATGTAAGACTACATTCGACACGGTGCTTACCTCTGTCATCAGCTAGAAAGGCGTCTCTGGCAGGATGGAACTGCTCCACACAGTCTAAGGATGCTTGACATCTGGATGCCAGGTAATCTGCAGAAGTATGCATTATTGGACATCACCACACGCGCACACACAATCACAATAATTAGCACCCCGCAGCGGAGGGTGGTACAGCAACCTGCTGAGCTAGTGCAGCTGATGTGGGCTGGGTCATCGATCAGGGCCAGTGAGTCTTGGATGATCTTCTCTGCCTCTTCCACAGCTCCCTCCAGACTGGACCAGCGGGCCGCTAGCAGCTGGCTTTCTAACGCTTGCTCCCTGCTCTCCTATGGACACACAAACACACATGCTAAGGGCTGAGCGATATGGCCTTTCCGATTTGTTTCACAAAAAGACGATTTCTGATTTTAACACCCTTTGCTCACAGAAAAAGCAAAGGACATGGACATAATTCTAAATAAGTTTTCCTTTTTCTTTTTTCCCCTTCTGGAGTTTGCTTTATTTCTCATGATGCTCAACAACAGTTTGAACAGAAAGGGTTTTTTTCCAGCATGTTTTTCCCCAGTGTTAACTTTCACCAACTTCCACAAAAATAAGAGAAACTTGTTTTTCATTCGTAAAAAATGAGCGCTGCCTGAAAAACAAAAAAATGTCCCCTTTGTCAAAACATATACAGTATGTAAACTCGATACTCAAAGGGGAACTAAAACCAAAACGTTTTCATGCAAAAATACATTGTAAGTGCCAGCACTAGTTAAAACACATTACTCTAATATTGCATTAGTGCAATATGAATTAAACAGAATAATTAATCACTGTAAGGGGAAGCCATATTGGGCAAAATCATGATCAGTTACAGACCAGAAGTGATGTTGAAGCACCAGTAGCGTTTTGCCTGCTAACACAGCGCAGCACACCATTGAACCGTGTCGCTGACAGATTGCAGAGAGCAACAGATTTACTCATTTGAGCCTGTGTACACCAAGGCTGAGATGTACAACATGCAGGGGTCATTGGAGGCAGGGTAGCGAAGAGTAAAAGCGTTATACATCAACTTCTTGATGTGAAAGAGATCCGAAAAAGGGATTCAGATCACCTCACAACTCAGTAAGTACATGTACTGTACATGACGACGTTTAGGATTGTTTATTATGTAGCTTTTGTACATATAATCAAAGAATATGTAGCTGAATATTTACTAACTTCAAGGTTTTCTTAGTAACTAAAGCGGGCAGGAATTGGCAGACACGTCACATTCTTGCAAATTCCCACTCTCACTGGAGTTAAAAGCCTTGATGGCATTAGTGAGAACACGAAGGCCGATGCAATTTTTTTTTTTTTTTTTTTTTTTTTAAGAATAGTATTGACATCAATTCAAAGTGTTGACATCTTGGGTTAAGTTAATCTTAAATAAAAACATTTTAAATTTAACAATTGGACAAACTGCATGGCGAGGCTGGCGATATGTATTGTCGACCTGTCAATTGACACCCTGATTGCTAACCAGCGGGCTCTTTTCATATCATTACAGAAAATGATTCCGCTCATGTATTTGTGTCTTAACGGGAACTAAAAATCGCTAGTTGTTTTTACTTAACAGTCACTAGAGGGGTTAGGGAAGTCGCTCAACTTGCAACAGTGCTTTTGTAAACTATCTCCTCTCTGTTCCAACCCAGGTTGTGAATGCAAGCAGTGTACATCAGCAAGGGCGCGCTTGGAAGCCACCCCAAAAGAGTAAATAGTCATGGCATAAATAAGAAATATGACTATATACACAGCTGATTTTAATGCCAAGAGTTTGACCTTTCACCTTATCATTGAGCTGGTTTTGCAGGGCTTCTGCTGTCTTCACGCCACTCTCCCGCTCACTCGCCAAAGAGCTTTTGACCTGCTCGAGCGCCTCTCCTTGAACCGCCAGCTCGGCCTCCACTTTGGACAAGGACTCGACGAGTGATGCTTTCTCAGATTCCATGGCAACTAGTTGAGTGCCAAGTGCCTCACTGGACTGCAAAACAATACAAAATAAATCGTGTGTTACAGAATAAATGAGCAATCAAAAAAAAAAAACATGATTAGATGGTAAGTCTTGATTAGGACAATACGAGGCTGTGGTGATGCTATACTTTACGATACAAGTGACCTTCAATGCAAAACCAAGATTGTAACACCATTGCCATTTTACACTTTGCGGCTTGGCACAAGGACCTTTGAGTGGCAGTCAAGTCCACAATCAAACAAAAAGGCGGAACTTGTGGTTGTGCAACTTGGCAAAACAAACTATGACAACACAGTGAAGTTTCATCAGATCCTGAGTGTTGGAAGCTTGTGTGTGTGTGTCCTAGCGGGGTTGTGAACATGGTTTGCAACTCGTTGAAATGAGGTCATTAAAAATATGAACGTGACTCACAGCATGCGCAAATGGTCCAATGTCGGATGGTTGGGAGTGGAAGGGAAATAATAATTGGCATAGGGGCAAAACATAATGAGAGTTGTGACACAGGGGGCATACAAGCAATAAAACGTGGACTATAGGTCATTGTAAAGATTAGGAGGAAATGGAGGAAATTAATTAGCGAAAGTGTGGGAGGCCAAGAGACAGATGGAGTGGGACTGAGCTCAGACAACTGGAGGTTCCAATTCTGCATAAATTCAAATTACAGTTATTCTAAATACAGTTATTCTGATTTTTGCACCAATATTTCCGACAAGGCATACACAGCAGGGATGCCGCATTATTTTGGACACTCAAGTCTCATGGAGATGAATGAATGACAAGGGGTGATCAAGATGGCTCTCTCAGTATAAGAGCTGTTCACCACTGAAAACTAAAACAGATACTGTTAAATTATTAACTCTTGTGACAGTGACAATCAAAACTGATCCTTATTAATTTTGTATATGCAACATTGCTGATACAGTCGGCTCTACTGATACAGGCTCTACTGAATCTCTCAATTTTATATCTTATCTTATTTTGCTCCACCAAGGAATGACGACAGACCTGTTGTGAGGAGGCCATGGTGGTCTTGAGGCAATCCAGCTCGGCCCTGCTGGACACCAGCTCTCTCTGCAACTTGTCAACACGTTCCCACTGTGCTCGTTCCTAGATTAACAAAAATGTCACATTTCTTTAGATCATTGTTTCCCAACCATTATTGAGCCAAGGCATAATTTAAATTAAAAAAATCTCATGGCACAACACCAAACAAAATCATCACAAAAGGTATATGCAAAAGTATACTGAAATAGAGATGACCTCGTCTCAATTCACTCACAACATTACTTAGTGTGTCTTAAATCTGGGCCAGTTTAATGGAAGTATTTGCAGGAATTGAAGAAAGACAAATATCTTGAAGGTCCCATATTTGGCTATTTAGACCGCCATAGAGTGACTCTCTAACATGGACCTAGTATAAAAGTGTCAATTTCATTTTTCACACTTTGGTTTTGTCATAAGAGTGTTGAGAAAAAGCCCCTCTGACAGTTACTTCTGTTTGACCCAGTTTTGTATCCGCTTTGTCCATATTTGGCTAAGACCGCCCCCTTTCCTCTGATTGATTGCCTCCGTGTAGAATACCCACTTGTGGGAGCACACCTGTTTGTTATGTTGACAGCGCTGGCTCGAGAACAGAAAGGGAAGCTGGAGATCTTCCCTAGTGACGTAGATAAGCTTGAGAAATTCAAATGACCTGATTTCAGGCCTCTCGGCATGAAAACCTCTGGAGCTCAGGAATGAGGAATACATTTCAATTTATATTTCACCTGTTTACTGAGGCACCAGAGAGCTAATATTTCATCCCAAATACTAGGTAAAGTTGGTTTGGCAAAATACAGGACCTTTGATTGATCCGAAAATTATAATTTAAGTGAAATGCGATAACTTTGTGCGGCATACCTGATGATCCCTCACAACATATGATGTGCCGGAGTCCAGTGGTTGGGAATCATTGCTTGAGATAAAACTTACACGAACCAATTTATGAATTGGGTTTAAAAAAAAATAATAATAAAAAAAAAAAGCCAACGCAAACAGACTTTGATGCCCACCTGTCTGTCTGCATAATCTTGGGCAGCCTTCACCTTGTCCTGCATCTCTTTCCTCACTGCATCCACTTCATCCTGAGCTGCTCGAGCCACAGTCATCTGCCGGGTTACCTCGGCATTCTGCAGCCACGCACATACAAACATACAATTAGGGTGACGAGACGGAGCTTTTAATATGAAGCAAGGTGTTTTTCTCACCTTCCTCAGCAATTCAGCATGGCCTTGTACAAGCTCGCTGTACTTTTCCTTTAGCTTGGTATAGCGCTGCTCATTGGCTTGAGCCTTTTCTGCAAAACGATCAAGGATGTAGTAACCAACCAATTAAGTCAGCCACCTAACCTATTATTTTCAAATGTGTAAATACAAGTTACATCATGCAACAGTTTATTATACAGTGCCCTGAAAAAGTATTCCCCCCTTCTAAAATTCTTATTTTTTTTGCATAGTTTCTCCCCTTTAATGTTTAAGATCATCAAACAAATCTAAGTATCCGACAAAGATAAATATCGATCCATCCATGCATTTTCCGCACCGCTTATCCTCACTAGGTTCGAAGGTGTGCTGGCGCCTAGCTCAGCTGACTCTGGGCGAGAGGCGGTGTAAAACCTGAATTGGTCACCAGTCAAACATAGAGCCCATGTAAACATAAAATACAGTTTTCAAACAGTATTATTATTTATTTTTTTTTATTATTAAGAGGAAAAAAAAAATAAAATAATCAAAGCTACCTGGTCCTGTGTAAAAAAAGTAAATGCCCCGTTGTTAAATCATGATTTAACTGTGGCTAATCACATTATTTGGAAAGCTGAGTTCATTTTCAAAGACTACATCCAAGCCTGATTACCACCAGACCTTCTCAATCAAGAAATCACTCAAATAGAACCTGTCTGACAAAATGAAGTTGGCCAAAAGATCTAAAAAAAATAAATAATTGAAATGAAAAAGCTGCAACAAAATGCCACAATCCAAAAAAAACCTCAAGAACAGATGAGAAATAAAGTAATTGACATCCATCAGTCTGGAAAGGGTTACAAAGCCAGTTCTAAAGAAAGTTGAACTTTTTGGAAGGCGCCTGTCTTGTTACGTCTGCCGTAAATGTCACGCATCGTTTATAAAAAAAAAAAAAAAAAAAAAAAGAACATCATCATACCAATGGTCAAACATGGTGGTGGTTGCGTGATGATCTGGGGCTGATTTTCTCCTTCAGGACCTGGACGACTTGCTGAAAGACTCATTGCCAGTTATAGAAAACGCCTGATATCAGTTGTTCCTGCTGAGGTGGGCCCAACCAGCTTTTAGGTTCAGGGGGCAATTAATTTTTCAAACAGGGCTAGGTAGCTTGGAATATTTTTTTTCTTTAATAAATAAAATCACTATATTAAAACTGCATTTTATGCTTACTTGTGTTACCTTTGACTGTGAACAGGTGCCGAACTGCGAATATGCGGGGGTTCCCTGTACATGCATGTACACATTAAATGTCCAGACCAATTATGTGTATTGCAACTCTAAAAACAGCAAATAGAGGGGAGGTCAAGGGCTTTATTTGTTCATAGTGGTTCTGATTTGTTTGTTGTCTGAAATAATAATTTTTTCCCCACTCAAAAGTGGTCCAACATTTCTTTTTGGTTGCTTAACATTTGTTTTTACCTTAGTTCTCAATTTACAAGCACTTTAGGACTCCTAAGCATAATATATTTTTTTAACTTAATAGTTTATTCTTCAAAAATCCACAAACACTTTTGTCGGAATACTAAATAATTATCTTTTTTTTAATTTATATTTTTTATTAGAAATTACCTGGGCTAGACCTCAGAGTTTTAATCGAAAGCCCCCAGTACACATTCAAGTAAAGAAAAGGGTATGGCTAAGACTGTAGTAGAATTTTTGTTATGGTATAACAGCCTCTGCTTCTACGGGTTGTGCTTCGCTCAGTGACAAATTATTTTTCCGGTATCCTTTTCTAGCCACAATATTTTGTTTCTCACCCGATTCTGTGAATTCAGAAACCTTCTTTGACATCTTTATATATATACACGTGTCTGTAACATATGTTCTTCACTAGTACATACATGTCAACAGCTCAGAGCCATTTTTTTTTTCCATTTAACATTTTCCTCCACATTATCAGGTCATAAAATACCCTGTGATAGCTACTGTATTTTCACGACCATAAGGCGCACTTAAAAGTCTTGCATTTTTTCCAAAATGGACAGGGCGCCTTATAATGTGGCGCGCCTTATGTGTGCACAGAGTTCCAACATCTATAAATGTTGTGTGCTGAGTGCTCCGCTTGATTCTTTTTTATTTTTTAGCATTTCCTGCCGACACGCTGCTTACAGAGGAAAAGCGGCTGTGGCTGAGGACAGGGGAAGGGTGCGTGAAGTCGGACGCTAAAACCACACCCCCAGTAGGTATACAGCGCCGGGGTGTATTTTTTTTTTTTATTAACCGCTTGACTGACTGTGAGCATTTCCGGGGTCTGCATTGTGAAAAACAACATCGGTTTGGCTAAGGACCCCCGAAAATGTCACCTACAAAGAGACACGCTTACGAAGCACAGTTTAAACTGCATGCTATCAGTTACGCGGAGGAACATGGGAATCGAGCAGCTGCGAGAGAATTCAAGATCAACGAATCCATGGTTCGCAAGTGGAGGAAGCAGGAAAACGAGCTTAGCCAAGACAAGAAGACGAAGCTGAGTTTCCGCGGAAAAAAAAGAAAAACAAAACCCGGAAACAAGGACGAGTTGGCCGGAGTTGGAAGACCAACTCGAGCAATGGATTAATGAGCAAAGAACAGCCGGGAGAAGCGTCTCAAGTCACCATTCCACTGAGTGCAATAACTCTGGGCTTGCCATCATTCCAGGATGGACATCCGTGTAAACAGGGCGTTCAAAGTGAAGTGAGCGGCGTGGGAGCCATGGATGACAGATGGCAAACACAGCTTTACTAAGACTAGGAGGCAGTGCCGGGCGAGTTACGCCACAATTTGTGAATGGATTGTGGATGCTTTGGCTAATGTGTCTGCTTGCACTGTTGTTCCAGCTTTCGCACGGCAACGAGACTGACTCAAACCTGCCGTGTTTGATTGAGAACTTGCCCAGCTGTTCATTTCGGATATAGAAGATGAGGACTTTGATGGATTTGTGGATGAGGATTGATCAAAAAATAACGCGAGTACATTGTTAAATACTTCAATAAAGTAAAACCAAACTCAGTTTTGCTCTCGCTGCCTTTTTAAAAACATTGTTTTAGCGTGCATGCATGCTACCGTATGTTTTAAGCTAGCGTATGTTTTAGCATACCTGCGCCCAATAATACGGTGCGCCTTATGTATGTGTTAAATACAGAAATAGACCCCGTAACAGAGACTGCGCCTTTTAATACGGTGTGCCCTATGGCCGTGAAAATACGGTACATGGGCTGGAGGGCTTACTCTCGATCTCTGTCAGACTCCGCTGCTCTTTCTCTGTGTACTCTCTGACCCTCCTCAGGTCGTCAAGCTCAGCCTTCAGGAACTCGCTCTCCCCTGCTGCCTGTAGCCTCAGGTGGCTCTGCTCTGCTAGCTCTGCCTCCAGCTCGTTGACGCGGCCCCTCAAGGCCTGACATAATCGCCCACTCTTGCAGAAGGAAAGAGGGAGGGTGAAATTTTTTTAAATTAGATTCGCTTGATCAAGGAAATGAAGAACAAATACGTTTGATCACAGAAATTCATTAAGAGTGCACTTAAAATAAATTATGGATAGTGGGGGATTGTTTTCCTTTTTACCTCTAATCGGAATGATTCCAACTCGTCCTTAAGGATCTGGATCTCCCTTGTCATCTGTTCAATCAGCCGGTCTCTGGTGAATAGCGAAAGACAGTGCCTGTCAATCAAAAGCTCCAACCGTATTTCTAAATTTGAACAATGAAAACGCATTTATCATCAATTAAATCAACGCACAAAAGATCTCTGGTCATCTGTAAAGAGTTAGTATTGAGGCATACATTACTTACCGTGTGCTAATAACACAATCTCAAAGCATTCGGTTCAAGTCAAAGTTATGCATTTAAAATTTTAAGACCGGATCTAAATAAAAAGAATATCACCAGTGACACTTTTTCTTTGCTTACACTGATATTTTTTTGCATGAAGGATTACATTTAAATGCATGTACAGTACACCACTACCATCAATTTGGTGTAAAAAAAGTACAATTTAAAATTCAAAGAACAATAGTTCTATTTCATTCCAGCTCACCGCCAGAAGGCGGTGCTGAAAAGCACTGAATGACACTCACATGGCGGTCATTTGGGATTAATAGAACTGTAGTTATATATGTAACTTTCTTTTTATTTACTATTAAAAATATTGTTTTGGTTAAAGAGCATCTACATACTCGTATATTGACTTAAATTATTTTGGTAATTACCAATGCTGTTAATTTAGGGCAGCTGTGGTATAAGCACTACATATGGAGGTAGTCTAATACATTTGATAAGTACTGTACACATTTTAAGTAGTGCTTAACTATAGGACATGACCAAAGGACTTTTCATTTTTTAAAACTGTTTCACACAAGTTTGTATACAATGTCTTCAAGACGTACTTATCATCCTTCCGCATCCCATTCTGATTGTTGAAGTTGAAGGGATCAATTGCAGCGGAGGTTCCAAACAGGTCATCAAATTTTGTCTCCACTGGAACCTAAGCAATCAAAACCACAAGCTATAAAAAGCTAAAGTGGATTTAATTTAAAACAAATTGTAAAAAAAAAACCCAAAAAAAAACATTTTACCAAACCAACTTTTTCTAGTATTTGGGATGTTATATCGGCTCTATAGGTCTTCAGTAAACGTGAAATATTAATTAAAATCGTCCACGCATTCCTGATTTCCAGTTGGGTTTTTTTCTGCCGAGAGCACTGTATTTATGAAGTAGGATTCTAGAACATAAATATTATCCTACAGATAAATGGCTCCATTCAGAGACTTGTCTTATATTTACCGGCATGACGGGGAGGTCTGTGTCCACCAGGTCGTCAGTTTCCACCATGTGCTCTGACTCTGGGGAAGACGACTCTGCGGGGATCACGACTACAGGGCTGATGTGCTCCGACAGGGCAGATGCACGCAGGAAGTTTGGTGGATTCTACGAAGAAATATTTCATCCACGGTGGTATTTATTTAAAAAACATTTTGCCTTTTTAGCATAAAAAAAAAAGACAGAAATCAAACTGTACATTTGCCTTCGCATACAGTACGTAAAGAGTGTTTCCACGACCAATTGATAGAATAGGATAAACTACAAGTAAACATTTGACTACTGTAGTACTGCAATGGCCAGATTGTCCAATAATTTTGTCCGTAGTTTGAGATGGTGGGGAATTGGGTTAATCTTCACCTCAGGCAACTGTGGGATCTGAATCAACCTCTTGAAGTACTGCAAGTTGCTGGAGCGATAAAACAGACTCTTCAACCTGCAATAAAACAGATTCAAAAAGCGGAAGAATGACATTTGAACAGAGCGCTCAGAGCTCAGTTGTAGGCATGCAGTGACATTGTGACCGACAGGTTTTGGGTTTGGGCTCGAGAGGCCATTCATACTTCTTAAACTGTTCCTGGAAGCGATCTCGGTGGCCTTCGAGAGTGTCTGCTGGAAGGCCTGCATACAAAAATACACAGGTTGTCAGATTAGAAGGGCATTTTTAATCAATTGAGAGAATTTAAAAGAGATGATACAGAGGAACTTTATAAAATGTATTCCACATTGTTCAAGCAATAGCAAGAAAGCATTCACAAATTTAAATGAGGATCAGGTTTCAAACATGTTATTTGAATTCTGTCAGCTCACGTTAGTGGCAGCTGGATTGTATTTTTTTCTCATTGATTAAAATCCTATTGTACAACCATCGGCAATCCCACATTTGCTTTTCCATCCCTTTGCTTCGACAGGTCTCACTGGGTCCTTCACCAAATTTAGACACACTTTTGTTTAATTTGACTTTGCGACTTTTCCGATTTCGACAATAAGTGTGACGTAAAACAATTTAAATTAAGTGATTTATTTCTGTAAATCACCAAGATTCCTATAATTAAAAAGTCTTCACTGATTTACATTATCAGTGAGTGTTAAATTAATAGATAAATAAATGAATTCAATATTTTTCAAATTGATTTAGTAGCAGAGTTGTGTTACTCACATGAGTGCAGCTTGAACAGCAGCTTAACTGTGTAGTCGTACAAGTGGCTGCTATCCAAGATGACTTGGATGAGCGGGGCCAGACGACATTGGCCTGCAGCAGTCACTGACACTGACCGAGACATATCCAATGAGCTAAATACTGGGAGAGAGGGACACAGAAACACAGACACAGTTGTTCAGTGGCTCTGATTGATTTTTTTACATTTTCTCTCACCTCACAATTACTTGCTTATATCCCATCGACAACTCTCCGGTGTTCATGTTGGTTACACCTTCTACTGTAAATGTAAACCCAAAACCAAAATCTGAAACTGAGCAGACGTACGGCGCCATTTAATGTTTGAATGAACAATGTAATAAGACAACTGAGCAACAAAACACAGATCACATGTTCCAACACTTTCGCACTCATGAAAAAATAAAAATAATAATACATTTCGACAAATGGGTGCATTCAAACAGTCAAGCTATCTTCCAAAATATAAATACCTGAAAAGAAAAGCTGAAGTGTTGATCTTGTCTCATATTCATCTTTTGATGTCAAACTCAAATGCTTTCAGTCTGCAGCGAAATAAAGGAACTAGCCTGACTGCTCTAACACTTTTGGAGGGGTGTTTATTTGTGGCAAGAATGACCGAAGGGATGCCCACATCATAAAACAAAAACAAAACAAAAATCACAAATTAGTGTAGCACAGACTTTGTACTTATAAAAACAGTCATGTAAGATTTTCAATACCAATGCCATTAGTTTAATTATTTGAAATAAGTACAGAGACTTTTTTGGGGGTCATAAAGTAAGGGTCATTACTGTACATTATGCTAGTTTAAGAAGGAGGCGCCAGTATCCCTGTTAGGTTTGACTTATTACCCAATCAGGCCTTCTTAAAAAGGTATGAAAAATAATCTAAGAGAGAGGCAGCAGCAGTTTCAACCCTAACAGAGGCTTGTTTGCCTACCTCACTCTCCCTCAATCATTAAACCCCTCAAACATCATTCCCAAAGGCAAGCCCTGAGAACCTTGTTGCATGACCAACTCAAAAACACAGATTTGTTTTCTTCCTTTTTCTTTTTTCAAAAAACAGACATTGCGCTACCCTCTCAAACCTTGAATGATGAAACACTTTAGAAATACTTTAGAACTGAGATTGAAGGCTTCAGCTACACTCTCAAGCCTTGTGGTTTGCATTTTAAACTAAAAATGGAGTGGCACGAATTAAACATGAAAAATCTCAAGAGCGTTGCGTTTTAGTGAACAATGCAACAATTCTGTTTCCACAGTGCTAATGATTGTCACGTGCACATGCTGTATTCAAATTTGGCATTACATCGTAGCCGCATGAGGGGAAAATGTTTTAGAAACACCTCTCGCGCTCAAGACAATTCTTGGAGTGGCTATCCATGTTGATTTGTTGAGAAAGAGGCCAAAATGTAAATTAATTGGTGTGTGAAAATACAATGCGCAGGATGCAGACTGAAGGCCACGATAAAAAGACAGAGAATGTAATTTCCTTCGATTCATTTAGGAGTGGAGGAGAGCACCTTTCGCAGCATTTGCTCTCAGCTCCTGGTCACGTCAGCTATTTTTAGCCATGTCTGTATAGTGAGAGAGACATTCACCTATGATGACTCACGCCGGCAACAACAGAGTCTGTAACCACTCAATCAGATGCATCACTGCCCTTATGGTAAAAGTGTCTATTTTGGTACACCATTAGAACTCTATCACTCAGTTTTCCTGTCTGCCTAGGTATGAACTTTGTGCCCTAGCGAATGTGTGTTCACAGCTGATTGCACCGTCAGTCCAAAAACGCTTACCACCAAGGAAGAGGTTGAGTTCACACTCCAGGTAATCAAACATCTCCACTGTTAACTGAAAGCTGGGGAGCAGACACAGAGAAACACATTTTACACACCAACAAAATCTGAAGTTTCCGTTTTACTCTTTTTATAGGAAATATACAGTATGTACTACATACAACATATATTTGGTTAAAACACACCTTTTTACTTAGTCAATTCCTCACAAGAGTTTGCACCCACAGTCACAGCGGACGCATCATTGGATCTTTAAAATATTTTTATCTGTGCATCAAATCAGCATGATGTAGTTTAGAAAAAACATTTAAGTTCCCAAGAATGTTCGGTCATATAACAGCGGCAGCTACAGACCAATCAGTTTACTAAGAAAAACATACCGATACAAAAACAGGACGAGATGAAACCTCAATTAATTGAAATCCCCTGCCTCCAAGTCCATAATGTTATTAGTGTTTTCTTTAGCTTTGTCCGGTTGTTTAAGCCATATCAGTAATGTCCAGCCAAAATAGAAAAAGGTAACGAAAATAATAATCGCCGAAACGGGTATTCAAAGGTAATGGTGTTTTAAACGGTTTTCTGATCGTTTTAAGTTTTACTAAGATTAGCAATTACTTGTTCAACTCCCCTGACAATCACCTCTGCAACAATGGTACATGCATATTGTTAGTTTTACAATGGCAAAGAGATGACACCTGGAACTGATGAATCGTATTTCCATTTTCAATGATATGGGGAACATTTGAACAAAACCAAGGTCAACCAGCCTTGTGACTTCAATATTTGGTGGTCCAGTGCGTAAGTGTAGCAGCAGCTCGCCTTACTTACAAGTTGTTGACGTCATTTTCTCCTGCCTCTTCAAGTTGTCTGTTTGACATCTGCAGGTTGCCGGGGAACCGAGGGTTCTGAAAGAGAAGACAGCACAAGCAAGGTGGAAACTCAAATAAGATGCATGGCACACTATGGTCTACCTGTAACACACACACACACGTCTGAATCACTATTATTACTATTAACTGTGCATTATCCAACACTGAAGACCTGGTGAAGTATCTTATCACTGATTTGACACCTTAGTCATTTGTTTAATGATTTACTTTACAGATTTAGCATTAAACTAATAAATGCCATGACAGTTCAACCAAGTATAAACTTGTTTGACATGCTACTACATGCAGTACAGTCATATCTCATACTGTATTATAGGAGATTCATAGATTTAATTTATAGGATATATACTGGATACTTTCACAATTACATTTGTTTATATTGTTTAGATTACTGAAGCGAATACTTCTATGTGCTACAAATTAAACCCCTCCTCCAAAGCTTCACACTGTATTGAAAGGGGGGAAAATCAGGGCCGTAATCATTTGAAAATTCAAATTCAAAAATTCAGCTGGCAGCCTGGATGAATATACGGACACTGTCACATCCTATATCAGTTTCTGTGAAGAGGTCTGTGTACCAACAAAATCATTTCGGACATTCAACAACAACAAGCCGTGGTTCACTGCTAAACTTAAGCAGCTTCGCCAAGCTAAGGAAGATGCATATCAGAGCGGGGACAGGGCCCTGTATAATCGAGCTAGAAACCAGCTTACTAAAGAAATTAACATTGCAAAGAGGATCTATGCAGCAAAGTTGGAAAAACAGTTTAGCGCGAACGACTCAAAAACAGTCTGGCATGCATTCCAATCGCTGACTAATTACAAGCGACGATCCCCCCAAGCTGAGAACAATAGCACACTAGCCAACGACTTGAATACCTTCTATTGCAGATTTGAAAAGGACAGTTTCACTCCACACACCCACCCGGCCGCACCCGCGACCACAACCGCACCTCTGACTTCTGCGGTAACCATCCATGAACAGGATGTGAGACGCATCTTCAAACAACAGAAGATTAACAAAGCGGCAGGACCGGACCATGTGTCCCCATCCTGCCTCAAAGTCTGCGCGGACCAGCTCGCTCCAGTCTTCACTCAGATCTTTGGAAATATGCGAAGTTCCATCCTGTTTCAAACGCTCCACCATCATTCCAGTCCCCAAGAAACCTGCAATCTCTGGTCTGAATGACTACAGGCCTGTCGCTTTGACATCTGTGGTCATGAAGTCCTTTGAACGTCTCGTGCTGGACCACCTCAAGAGTGTCACAGGTCCCCTGCTTGACCCCCTGCAGTTTGCCTACCAAGCGAACAGGTCTGCGGATGATGCAGTCAACATGGGACTGCACTTCATCCTAGAACACCTCGACAGTGCAGGGACCTACGCGAGGATCCTGTTCGTGGACTTCAGCTCAGCGTTCAACACCATCATCCCTGAACTCCTTTCAACCAAGCTTCTCCAGCTCAGCGTCTCACCTGCCATCTGCCAGTGGATTTACAGCTTTCTGACGGGCAGGACACAGCAGGTCAGGCTGGGGGAGGCCACCTCATCCACACGCAGCATCAGCACTGGGACGCCCCAAGGTTGTGTCCTCTCTCCGCTGCTCTTCTCTCTCTACACGAACGACTGCACCTCAGCGAACCCGACTGTCAAGCTCCTGAAGTTTGCAGATGACACCACTGTCATCGGCCTCATCAAGGACGGTGACGAGTCTGCATATCGACAGGAAGCGGAGCGGCTGGAGCTGTGGTGCGGCCGACACAACCTGGAGCTGAACAGGCTCAAGACGGTAGAGATGATCGTGGACTTCAGGAGGCATCCTTCGCCACACCTGCCCCTCACGTTGTCCAGCTGCCTTGTGTCAACCGTCGAGACCTTCAAGTTCCTGGGAATTACAATCTCTCAGGACCTGAAGTGGGCGACCAACATCAACTCCGTCCTCAAAAAGGCCCAGCAGAGGATGTACTTCCTGCGGCTTCTGAGAAAGCACGGCCTGCCACCGGAGCTGCTGAGACAGTTCTACACAGGGGTCATCGAATCAGTCCTGTGTTCTTCCATCACAGTCAGGTTTGGTGCTGCTACAAAAAAGGACAAACTCCGACTGCAACGGACAATCAAAACTGCTGAAAGGATTGTCGGTACCCCCCTACCCACCATTGAGGACTTGCACGCTGCCAGAACTAAGACAAGGGCGTGCAAAATCCTCTCGGACCGTCTGCACCCCGGTCACCGGCTCTTCCAGCTCCTTCCCTCAGGTAGGCGCTACCGATCAACGCAACCTAGAACTAGTAGACATTCCAACAGCTTCTTCCCTCTTGCGATCAACTTCTTAAACACCTAACCTATAATTCCATTACAACAAGCTGGAAATTTTTTGACTTGAGTTCGTTGCCACATTTCTGTGGGGCCAATTACGTATTACTCGTGCACTCACTGTAGTTGTCTCACCATGCTGCACTATTTGCATATACTGGCCACTCATGCCAGAGTAGCATCTGCTCCATTTGCACACTGATTGAGGAGTATCTGTAACATTTGCACAACCAACATTGTCCCAGATGATCGGACTACTAGTCACTTTAAACCGCATACACTCCTTGAAGTCTCAGCGCCCTTTGCACAATGGTCATTGCACCGGACTATTGCAATATTAGTCGTTCGAACTGCTCTAAGTGCTAGAGGACTCTGCATCTTTTTGCACAATTGTTTTTTGTCAATGTCTTTATGTCCCCAAAGTGTTCTGTAAATTGACTGTCTGTTGTACTAGAGCGGCTCCAACTACCGGAGACAAATTCCTCGTGTGTTTTGGACATACTTGGCAAATAAAGATGATTCTGATTCTGATTCTGATAATTTTCAGTTAATCTACCACTAGGGTTGGGCATTGTTTGAATTTGAGCTATTTCTGTCGCGATTCCGGCTTCTCATTTCAATTCCGGTTCCAAACCATTCTTGATTCAGATTCTTTTAGGGGGCTGAGTCAAAAAGGTTTGCATGGTTTAAATAAGGGATGTCCAAATTATGAACATCCATTTTCTTAGCCCGCAGCATAGACTAAAATGAACATTTGACTCGGGGTTCTTTATAACCTGTATCAATATCAAACCTATGAATTAAATGGCAACGTGTATATATAACTAACCCAATTGACTTAATATTAATGAATTAATGTTTCAGATAAAAGTTAAATATAGCCTAGTTAATATAGTTATTTAGGACAGTTTTATCACGTCAAATGGGTTATATGTGCAAGTTTTATCTTGACTTCCTGTTTTAAACATGTAGCCTTTTATTTTGAACGGTAAGCACCGGAACTCAGCATTTTGGCACAAAAGATAACACTGGTGAAAACGAAAGAAAAACGCAAAGGCATGAAAAAGAGTAATGAACGAATCAAATGCTCTGTAAGACGATTCTTTTACCTACCCACTGATGAGGTACAAGGTTAGTGTTTGTGATACTGTGAGACGTTTATGTGAATTTTGGCCCAATTCGTTGTGATGTAAAGTTTGTAGTTTAACCTTTGGTGAAGTTTTAGCTCAATGTTAAGCTTGTATTGTGACATAATAAAATGAATTAATGAAGTGAAATAATTTACATTTTATTTTTGTGTCTGTCATCAGCTCTTACGTTTGAAGACTAAAATAAACGCTTAAGATAATCAGTGCAAGAGTGTTTGTAACCCCCGTTTAACTTGGTAGCTGCCTCAATGTAGGCATAGACATATTTTATTGTTTCACACTCACTCAACGGACTTCACTGAAATTCCGCGTGGTGTAGGCTCGGAGCGGGATGGAGCACTTCAGACTTCTATACATTGCGAAAGCCTTCTTTTCAGAATATAATATTATTCCAAGTGTTGCACTGAGGCAACTGGTCATTCATTTTAACAAAGTTAGAAACACTTTTGTTCCCCGCCATTGTTGGGCACAAGCATGTCTTCGTGCATGTTCTTCTTTGTTGGTTTTTGACACTTTCTTCTTTGGGGTCAGTGGACCGTAGGTGTCGAAACTAGGACATTTTTATATTTGAACGATTCCGGGAGAACCCAAATGTTTGTCCCAGTTCCAATCGGTTGCCGGTGCCCAACCCGATCGACCACTCATCTCAGTTGCCCCATTAAAAGAAGCTTCATTTTATAGATACACGAGAAGCTATTAGTATCACAGCCAGTGTTCTAAGAAGACCCACCCATGCCCCGCAGAGAAACGATGGTAATAAAAAGAGACTTGAGACAAAGCTAATGAGTGATTAGGGACTCTCGCTTGGTTTTATAGGCCATGCCAACTCACTTTGATGTGAAACTCCATTTTGGTAATGAGCAGTTTGAGGTAGATGCTGCAGAGCTTCCCGTAGCCTTCACTCAGGTGACCCTGTGGGCACAAGAGGGTGAATCACAAAGGGAGTCAAACATTTCTAGACATGGCCAAGGGTAGAAACAGTATCCCCTGCTCTTGGAAAGCCTGCAAGTTGGCTGCCCAAAGAAGACAAGGATATTTTAGATGACACTTAGGAGAAAGCCAGTGTTTAATTAAAATTCAAAGTGTGAACAACTTCCCCTGGTGGGGCAGAACTACAACAATAGTAAGTCAAAGTATTCCGTCCTTCCACTTTACTGGAACTGAAAGGGAATCCGTTAACTTTGAAGCTGGGTAAGTTGCTCTTAGCTTAAGAAGAGAATATATTCGCGCTGAGAATGGATAGTTGAAATACTGTACTCCAACTAGACTCCTTATTTCCCGAGCCGATGGTGATTACACAACAGGAATAAGAGGTTCTGTATCCACCTGAGTAATGGAATAAACACTGCAGGAGAAAGTAGTACCATGCAAGACAATTCAATACAACGATTCTGCCCTTTTTTTCCAACTGAAGCGCATAATACAATGGCACTCAGTTGGATAAGCACCCAAATGTACACTTTTATTTGGCTTCAATTTAAGAATATTCATCATTGAGAAATTCAAAAATATGTGCATTTCTTCACTTTCAATTTCATAAATTGGGGAAAAAAAGAAATCGCCAAGCAAAATGAAATGACTTCTTTCTTGGCCCTTACCAACACCCCTCAACAAGGTTTTGTGGAGATTGTTTAGATGGTTTGACTAGTTGCACTGAGAATTAACAAACAATGACAATCTCTGTGGCAGAGCCAATAATTTTTCCTTTGTTTATTAATCTCAATAATATAATTAATATCCGGCAGCACGTTGGACGACTGGTTAGAGCGTCAGCCTCACAGTTCTGAGGACCCGGGTTCAATCCCCGGCCCCGCCTGTGTGGAGTTTGCATGTTCTCCCCGTGCCTGCGTGGGTTTTCTCCGGGCACTCCGGTTTCCTCCCACATCCCAAAAACATGCATGAATTGGAGACTCTAAATTGCCCGTAGGTGTGAATGTGAGTGCGAATTGTTGTTTTTTTGTATATTCCCTGTGATTGGCTGGCAACCAGTTCAGGGTGTACCCCGCCTCCTGCCCGATGATGGCTGGGATAGGCTCCAGCACGCCTGCGACCCTAGTGAGGGGAAGCGGCTCGGAAAATGGACGGATGGATAATTAATATCCTGTATGTGGTTCCAGTAGACTGACATGCATCCTATTGATGTTTTTCATTTAATAAACTTACCATTAACTCTAATTAGCTGGGATAGGCTCCAGCACGCCCGCGACCCTAGTGAGTATAAGTGGTACAGAAAATGGAAGGATGGATAGTCATAATTGACCGTGTTGATTTTGTTAAGGAAGTTCAACAGTTGTATTGGCTCAAATCCCAAAGTCCTAACAAAGCAGTTGTAGGTTATCCACCTAAAATAATGGCAGATCACACATAGAATAACTTAATAGCGAGTCTGTACTCTAAATAAGCCAGAGGATGAATCTGCGTGTGTGACTAAGTGCGGACACATGATGCCAAGTCTGTCACTTTACACCTAAAGTACTGTAGATACTACTTTGTTAATTACATCTTGCAGGCAACTGCTGTTGTTACCTTTGACACGTTGCTATTGTGGTCACACCCCAGGAAGTGTTAGCGCTCTAATGCTGGAGATGTTTTGATGTACATTTTGGTTCTAGACTTTTGATTTACAGTACTTTTTAAAGAAGCAAACAACATGCTTACATTAGCAACACTACCTATTATTTGACAGTTTTCTAATATTCCACTAGGTGCTTGCTGTGATGGGAACAGACAATCGCGTAAGCCTCCTTACCCACATCCTGCTCATATCAGTCAAGTCAGCCTTATTCCTCATAGAGTCCTTTATCACCTGGAACGGTGGCAGCAACCACAGAGGAAATAAGGGAAGGTTAGCTTCCAAAATGAAAAGGGTGACTGATTACATATAATTTGAGAGGAAATTGTGGGCATTAATTGTGAAACTCATAGTGGAAAATATAGTGGTGGAAAGTGATGCTGTCTTTACGTACGTTTGGATGTCCGTCTCGTAGCAGTTTGTGGAAGACGTGGCAGAACTTCCAGCAAAGGACCGCATTGCTGGAGAGAGGGAGCCGGTTGACGGCTGCCCAGAAAGTGTGGGCACCTTTCTCATGATGAGTCCCCAAGATGCAGGGTGACACAGTCAAGGACCAACAGCTTCAAATGCAGAATAATTTCTCTGAACCTGCAATTCCCAATCTGGGTGTCATGGCACCTTTGCGTGCCGTGTTAAAGAGCATCAGGGGTGCTGCAGGAAATCATCCAATTTTCCTTAATTTGTCCGAAAATGTATTATTATTATTGTTTTCAAATAAACAGGCCCGGACTTCACACTCAGTAAATTTGTAAATTTTTGAGGAAACTGATATGAGATAATCAATTTCCGTATTGACATTTTTGATTGGTGGTGTGCCATGAGATATTTCTAATGTAAAATGACTCGCTCAACCAATCACAAATCTAACAGCAGTGGTGTTAGTTTTGTCAGGATAAATAGTCTACTGCAGCTCCTTTAGCTCATGATAGTGTCACCAAACTACAACTAAACACTGCATCTAAACCAGTAGAACCAGTAACAATAGCTTAGCAGAACTTTGCTTCACCTTCCTACGACCCCCAATTTCTGTTGTCACTGTTCGCGGCTCCGTAATCTTAAACTGAAACACTGACCATTCTGGCACTAACTGCTACGTCGGTCGGGCCCAGCGGCCTACTAGGCAGCGGAGTTTCCCATCAGCACAGGCCGCCACAGGGAGTGTCGGCATCATGTAACTCCTCTCCTCAGAGCAGTCAAATGTTCATTGTTTTACACACTGCACAGCTATATACTGCAATTGTTGACGTGTACTCAGAGTTACTGTACATTGTGTATGCGCATGCCATGGTGAGCTGTCGGCTGTTTACTGTACTGTATTTCTAAGGTACAGCAATGTTTGAAGATATCTGGTAAGTGTTTGAAATGCTGTTTAAATATTTTGGACTCAGTTTGTGGTATATATACACAGTTAAATTATTAATATAGACAATCATAATCACCTTCAGGGGAGCGTTAATTATTCACTGTACTGACCAGTGATCACAGTTTTCTGTTATTTTTTTGGGACACAAATCAAACTTTAAAAAACCTGGCAAGAATCCTACAGCTTTAATTTTGTCCCTCGGTCCACCCAACCAGACAATAAAAACATTAGAATCTATTTTACTAACTTTAATAAGAAGCAGCTCTATATTACTGTGAATGAAATGCAGTACTGCGCCGACCGTCTCGCTCCCCTCTCTGTCTCGCCTCATATTTTGTATCCCACAGGATTAAATTAGCTTCAGCACAGATGAGGGTACTCCAAATATGTTGTTCTGATCTTGCACTAACATGACCTCAACTGAAGAACACTTACGACACATGGGAATCACAATCTCACACACAAACACAAACACACACACACACTCTTAAGCATGCACACAAAATATGAGGATATTCCTGGCATGCTTCTCTTTGACAGCAACCTCCTGTGTGTTGATGGCTTTGTTGATGCTGACTGCCTGTGAGGAAGAAGAAATGAAAATCAGCCAAAATATATTTTTCAATTTCATTTCCTAACTTTCACAAAAGAGGTTTCCCTTTTCCAGCTACCCAGACAATGAGAGTCAGTGAAGTTTGAGTGTAGGTGATTGACCTATTTTCTGCCAAGTTGGTATTCAAGGCAGCAGCTAAGAGGCCCGACTGAGCTCTTGTCTGCATTTGATGATTGTGGAAAGCTGACAGAAAAATGTCTAAACATATGAGACAGTTTACCTTACTTGATTGCCCAGAACAGTCACCGTCTTAACCCAAATACCCAAAGGGGCAGCTTATCAAAGTCACCGTTAATTCTGTTGATATGCATCCTTTCTCCAGTGGTTGTTGATTTGGCAAGTGTGATGGTGGTGATGGTGGGGGGCAAGGTGTTATTGAGGGAGGTCTGGTAGTGGTGTATT
The DNA here is from genome assembly GCF_024500275.1 of Phycodurus eques. Taxonomy (NCBI): domain Eukaryota; kingdom Metazoa; phylum Chordata; class Actinopteri; order Syngnathiformes; family Syngnathidae; genus Phycodurus; species Phycodurus eques. The sequence goes on from NC_084531.1 coordinate 24,763,911, forward strand.
GCATTTCTACACTGGACAAAATAGCAAAGAAAATAAATCATACATAAAAACCTGATGGATAAACAAGAGTTTTTAAAGATTATGTAAAAAGTGAAGTTGAGAAAATAAATCATAAATGGCATTCTGTCCATTTACATTGTAGTTGTTGTATGACTGCCGAGGTCAGGAGAGCACGGGAGGCCTTTTTCATAATCTCACTTCCCACAGATGTCCTGAGTCTGCTTGTGCCAGTATGTGAGGGGTGAGGACAGGAAGTAAACCAGAGTGATCACAAGGGGAGAAGCAAGCTCAGTACTATTGTACCATCAGCTTTTGCACACACAAAACACCGACTGTTATTACTTTGAGCCTTCATGTGTTTTGCATGTGTTACAATTCTGAAAATTTTTTCACCCCCATTTAAAATCCCACGGTAACCCACTGCAACTGGTTCCCACAAGAGGATGACCCAGTTAGTCCACAGTGAGACTTTGTACTTTGGGTTGAAAAAGAGAGGCAGCTGCCACAGGACTCCTTGAATTGGCTGTGGACGCTGACTGGCATCAATGGTCAATTAGCTCCTCACACTGAAACCGACCGTCCAACTGACAAATCCAAGTGAAGAGAAAAGACAGTCAGGTGAGTAGTGTTGCTTTTTTTTTTTTTTTTTTTTAAGGATAAAGAGAGGGGCTTTACCCTGGTTAACTAGTTATTCTACTTTCTTGTTTAAGATTCCCAGCATGCTTTTGGTTTATTCCTTATCCCTTAAAAAAAAAAAAACTAATGAATTACAAAAATTATTTAATCAATGACTTTCTAAGCGACTTTCACATCTTTTACAACATATTTTCCCACCAAAAGCTGTAAAACCAACTGTTTAAAGGCATGTTGACTTGGTCTTGGCAGGCCTGATTGACCATAAAAAAGCAGGGCATTGATATGCTGATGGTAGGCTAGCTGTGCTGGGAGGAAGCATCTTCTGCCTACAAAATGAAACAATTAAAGTGCAAAACATAAATTGTGAGACACTTTTACATTTCAGAAAACAAATTAGCAAAAGGGTTGGCACGGTGGAGAAAACGGTTAGCACATCTGCCTCACAGTTCTGAGGACCGGGGTACAAATCTGGCCTCGCCTTTGTGTAGTTTGCATGTTCTCGTCATTAAAGAAATTGTGACAGACCTAAACATTGATGATATTTTAAATAAAAACTGTGAACCATGCAGTTTTTGAAAATGCAAATATATAGGCCTGCATGGTACGACTCGACCACAAGTCCGTAGTAGGTCTTTTGAACTCTCTCTCTCAGAGCTGGCCAATTGTGCCATTTCTGTCTCATTAAAGTACTTAAGGCCTCTTTATAGTCCTGCGCTCACACGGCCAACAACACCCGCATTGCATCACGTGACCGACGAATTGACCCTCTGCGTCGCTTGACGCGCACACGGCAAAAATTGTTGCTGCGCGTAGAACGCCGCGGAGTTCATCGCTCGTGATTGGTCCGTTTTAGTCATATGCTGTGATGACGTACTCAGTTTGCCTCTTGGTTCTACATACCATCTACGCCGCCGCCTTCTCGATCGATTTTGCAGCATAATTAAACGCATCATCTGGTTATCTAGGTCCATTTGTTCTAGCAGACACTGTATCACAATTGTCATTGTTGTTGCTTTGTTCCTTGTTACGGAAAGGGAAGTAAAAACGGCTACTAGAAATGGCCCAAAGAATGCAGAGGAAATTCCACCCTGTGGTGTCCTAGCCAATACCAGGCATAGCGACACCCCGACTTAGAGGTGAACTGCAGTACATTTTCAAAACTGCACACGTGGGTTGCGCTCGAGTGTAAAGGCAAACTATAAGCGGGACAGCCGCAGTGACGTCAGCGCTGTCACTGCCCGCGCAAGTATAAAGAAGCCTTTACTGCTCAGTAATACGCATCGTGGATCAATCATCTCTTGAAACGCGGTGCATTCCTCTGTTTGGAAAGCAACCATGGCTTTGTATAAGTGTATCAGATTCGTAATTGCTTTTGTAATGTCAGTTCAACGCTTACTCTTTTAATCATAGGGAGTTACTCTTCAAAAAAAGCTTGCGCAATAGAGGTTTGTGGTTAGGTAGTAGGGAAAACATTTTCATTCTGTCCTGTGTTCAGAGAATGACTGGGCATTTGACTCGAATGCATGTTTTGTTTTCAGATAGTAAAACAAATTGCTTGCATCACCATTGTTTGCAGGAACTGTCACTCGACAGAATTATGCTTCCCATGGAGTCCCATAGTGGCAGTCTGCATGGATGTTCCTCTTTGGTCTGCAAACTGTCCCTCCATTTTTTATACTGCTTGTGATCTGCAAAACTAATTTAGACTGAATCAACATCAATCAACCAGCCATCCATCCATTTTCTATACCACTTCTATATCACTTTTCCTCATTCACTTTGGACGAAAGGAAAGGTACACCCTAGACTGGTCACCAACCAATAATTTAACCAATAATAATCATTTCTGTGGGGCCAATTATGTATTACTCGTGCACTCACTGTAGTTGTCTGGCCATGCTGCACTATTTGCATATACTGGCCAATCATGCCAGAGTAGCATCTGCTCCATTTGCACACTGATTGAGGAGTATCTGTAACATTTGCACAACCAACATTGTCCCAGATGATCCCACTACTCGTCACTTTAAACCGCATACACTCCTTGAAGTCTCGGCGCCCTTTGCACAATGGTCATTGCACCGGACTATTGCAATATTAGTCATTCGAACTGCTCTAAGTCCTAGAGGACTCTGCATCTTTTTGCACAATTGTTTTTGTCAATGTCTTTATGTCTCCAAAGTGTTCTGTAAATTGACTGTCTGTTCTACTAGAGCAGCTCCAACTACCGGAGACAAATTCCTTGTGTGTTTTGGACATACTTGGCAAATAAAGATGATTCTGATTCTGATAACAGGCATTAATGAACCACAATCAGTGACTTGCCCATCCCCGACGATCATAATTTTAGCCTACGTTTTTAGTGTGTATAGTGTATCTGGTACCTCACAAGCAGTGACATTTCTATTAGTCTTCCATGGTCTTACTATTGCATACATGTTGACGGCCAAGAAAAAATATATTTGTAATTAAGGAAGATATTGTTTAGAGTTTCATTGTCATTTGTCATTTTGGACTGTACAAGCATCAGTAGAAAAAGTTATCCTTTTCAAAACTCAAACCTCAAATAAACATGAACGCTCATGCGCACGAGCTAAAGTTGTACTTGAGCTGTATCCATCTTCAGTGGATGACAGGCACCATTTCTCACTTTTTCCAATCAACTTTTTTAGATCTTGTATGAAACGAATGGTGGTTCAAAAGGTTTACAAGTGCTCTGTCATGTTTCCTGTCTTGGCACACCCTGACCTCCATTTCCTGCTGAAAAATACACTGCTCCAATTCTCAAGCTAAAAACCGTGTTGAATCCCCCCAGACAGTGGCAGGCTCACCAGAGTGTAACACTTTTTTCCTTCCTCCTATCCCTCTTACATTGCTTGCAGAAGCTTCAAGTGGGTTTACACTAAGCAGGTGCTGAACTATTAAAATCATTAAATATATCATAAAACACAGACGTTGCGAAACTGCCCTAACATTTGTTTCAAAAACATATTGTATAAACATGGACACTGGTTTAAAAATGTCCTCTGTAAAACAACATTGAGAAATTCTGTCGCCTTTATACTATGATTAAGTTAGACCAAAGCTAAATTTGGCTGGCTTAAAATTAAAGACATTCTTTTTCAAACATAACACACCCATGTTCCTGTTACAACATGCATGGCCGTTCCAAACATTAAAACCTCGCAGAAAGTGCCTTACAAAGACACACGCCATTATCAAACGTTACAACAACTAAAGGTCCTTGTCACAAAGGCATTAAAAACAATAAATAGAAAAATCTATTTGATGCCAAGGTGCATTTTCAAATGCATTTCAAAGTCACTCCTCCGAACAAGAGTCCCCTGTGTTGCTTGTGTAAGGACCATTTGACTTGTTGCATCAGACACAAACATCCACTCTCCGAGAATGTCACTTCACACCTCTTGAAAGCCTGGCACAGACAAGAGGAAAGTAGTGGAAAACATAGTCAGCTTTGGAGTACTTAACCAAAACTGCGGGAAACCTGCAAAAAAAAAAAAAAAAAAATCACAGCGGTCGTTATTGACAGGAAAGCCTGCAATACCATTCAACACTTTCCAGAAATAACATCTCTACTTTGGGAACATTCTATGTTGATTTAGACTTAATCACAAGGTAAGCGCATTAAGTATGAAGGAAGTCATCTACTTAAAGCACTGTAAAAACATCTAACCCATTTAAAAGTATTTTGGTTATACAGGGGAAAAGTGGATTAACAGTCTTTTAAGAGCCTATAAAAAAAGGCAAGAAAACATATAGGACTTGGCGAAATATTTTAAGTAAGTTAAATGTTGGGAGCTGAAGTTGAAGACAGAAGCAGAGGCTGGTTAAAGACAGATCAACATGCTGAAGGCCAGACTCCAGCATAATTAAACTCTTAGACCTACACCCATGTGGCATGTTTATGAGCCCCTCCTAATGGGATGTCTTTCTGCAGCCTTGAGTGAAGCCTCGGCTCTAAAGCTCTTATACTTCTGGGAGGACTGATGATGTCATGTGGACGCATCATAAAAAGGAACATCTGTGCAGCTCAATGAAGCTGCTCAGGCCACTATCAATGCAGCCCACAACTGATCACGTGTGGCCAATCCATCACAGACTCACCGTGTGGGTGCATCTTGCCGAAGGAAATGATTGGAATTATGTTGTGACCAACTAGTACCCAACAAGTGTAAAAAGACATGTAACATGGGTAAATTATGGAATAAATTAGCTCTTCTGGGAATATACCATTTATAAATAATGATGCTTAGATTCACCAGCTGAGTTCGTTTAGTAATGAAACTCCCAACAGTCTACGGTACTTCACAACGCCAACAGCATTTACCGCTCACTTTATCTTCATACTTTCTGCATGGCAATGCTAAATGAATAAACCAAACTGTAGTTTGCCTCTAATTTTGGAAGATTACAAGATTACAAACTTATAATAATCACAACAGTAGTTGTAGGTGATACATTTGATAAGTAGTGGACTCAGTGTACTAGTCTCTGTATAGCTATAACAGCCTAATATCAACTTATATGAGGTCTGTCAGCAAAGTTCCATGACTGGCGTCACAAAAGATACATTTCAAACCCAACCTACGGGTGTTCCCCTTCAAAATGGGCCAGATGATCAACCACCATATCTACAATGAGATCCTGCTGCGTTTGCCATATTTAGTGGATGAGACGACGCAAGAGGATAGACAGGATAACTCGTGGCTGCCTTCACCATGACAACGCACCTGCTTATATTGCCCTGACCATCCGTCAGTTCCTGGCCGAGAAGAACATTGCTGTGCTCGTGCAACCTCCCTACTTACCTATCCTCCTGGTTCTGTGTGATTTTTTTCCTCTTTCCAAAGCTCAAGGAGTTATCAAGGGGTCCCGTTTTGAAGAAGTAGACAACATCAAGATTGCCAGGACGAGGGAGCTGCGGAGGATCCCAGAAGAATGCTCCCAGGAGTGGATGAAGACATCACAGAGAAAGCTGTAAAACTTGTCATTTGGATTTAAAATATTTCTTTTTGTGACACCAGTCCTGGAACCTTTCTGAAACTTCGTACTGTACTTTGTGCTGCCTCAGATGAAGTGTTCCATTTTCTGTTGTTTCTCATTCTCTAAACCAGGGGTCACCAATCTTTGAAATTGAGAGCTACTCCTTGGGTACTGATTAATATGGCTGGCTATCCGTTTGACACACTCCTGAAAGAACCCTTTTGCTCAAATTACCATAATTTATTGTGTATAATGCGCATTTCCCCCGCAATTTTCCCCCCAAAAGTCAATAGTGCGCATTATACATAGGTATAGGAGAAAATGGGGGGGGGGGGAAACCCTCACATTTTATAAATGTATGCCGCCCTCTAGAGGTTATGAAAAAGCTGTACACTTTAATTCCAATGTCACCGCCACCTAGAAGTTATGAGAAAGGTGTACACTTTCATTCTAATATGCCGCCACCTAGAGGTTATGAAAAAGGTGTAGCCTACACTTTCATTCCAATATGACAGGAGGTACGGTACGTATGACTGCAAATACTGTATGTACAGTTGTGCTCATACGTTTACATACCCTATCGGAATTTGTGAAATATTGTTTTTTTTGTTTTTAATTTGACTGATGACTGAACAACAGCCGTCATTCATTTCTTTATGGTAAAGTTTTGTTTAATGATAATGCTTTTTTGAAATGCTTCACAGTTTAATTTGAATCCCATTAAAATAAAATTAAATGTGTTTCGCCTAGCCCCTCATGTTTTCTTGAAAGAATTGTACCCATCTTACAAATTCTGCCTGGGTAATCAAACATATGAGCACAATTGTCTGTTTTCTCATTTACTAAATAAAAGTGGGGCTGTGAATCTCAAAATAAGAGGAGGTAAATAAAAAAGTATTACGTTCAAATAAAGCGTTTAACTTCAGAATAATTATTTGAAAAAATATTTCATGTTTTGATCATATGGAATATGGAAGCAAAATCACACATTGTAAAAATGCATTATACATAGCTAGAAGGATTTTCCAGAATTTTGAGGTCAACTTTGGGGGTGCGTATTATACATGGGTGCGCATTATACACGAGAAATTACGGTACCTTTAATTTTATTTTATTAATAAATGATATTCATTGATGTGAAGACACTGCTCGTTAATGATTTTTCCTGAAAAATATGAACAATTATTTAACTACGAAGAATAAAAATATCAATATACACACACTTTTTATGACACTCATATAATATACTTTTAGTGTTTACATTTTTCAATGATCACTTCTCAAACATTCCTAGGAAATCATGTGCCAGCACTAGTGTGCTATTTTCTCATTTGGTCCTTCGGGGCTAGCTGGTGCCCGCGGGCACCATGATGGTGACCCCTGCTCCAAACCCACTACTAATATCAGCATCATAATGGGAATTGTGAATCCTGCGACAACATTTTATTGGACTTGTTTTCATTCCACAAGATCTCTAGACAAGCTTAACAACCAAAACATAGATAACCATGAGAGACAGCCTTGATAATTGTTTTATATTGACTAAACTATTTGACAATAACATGAACTGCCATAACAACACCGATGTGTGTGGACTTCACCTCATATTGGCATTTCAGATTTCGTCCACAAAACATATTTTTTTAGTTGGTTAGTAAAATAAGCATCATGGTACTTTATGTAAAGTTCACATTCTATCATCTGCTTACCCATATTTACAATACACCTCTTTGACAAGGAAAAAGGTGTGTTCTAAGTGTGCAGACACCCCCAAGCCCCCCACAAGTGCAAATCCCATCCATGCTTCCGATGAAAGGCTGGTCTTGTTTCTTAAATGCACCTGCTCCAATGCCTTCAGAACACAGCCCACTTGTCTATTGCATATTTTACTGCCATGTAAGTTAGTCTATTTTTTCTCGCCAATATGTCGTTAACTTTATTTTTTTGTACGCCTAGAGTTAATTCCTTTTTTATTGTTTTATTGCCCTGAAAAAAAAGCTATTTTGAACTGAAGGAAGGAACCCAGAATTTAAATGCTCAATATAACCGTTATTTCTGCTGTGCGTATGACAGTAAAACATCTTGAATCTATGCGTGTGTGTTGTAGTACAATATTTACACCTCGACAGACGCATATTGCTTTTAGATTACTCTTCAAACAAGTTATAACAAGTTGGCAAATGGCACCCAAGGTGTTGGTTTTCCTGAACACAATTAAAAACATTAAACGGCTATTTGCTGTACTCTTCTGTCAATTCATTCTTTTGTGACAGCATTTCCCCCCCCCCCCCTCACACCACAAGCAAGTGTATTTGATTCCTCTTCTAACCCAAAACAAGACCCTGTTCAAGAAGCAAAACCTCGTGTTTATAACATAGGATGATGCTCTGTGCTGCTGTTTGGCACGTTTGTAATGATCGACTCTTCTTGCATTTAATTGAAGCAATGGTTCCCTTTCTATGATCGTTAAGCGGACCCCCATGCTCCCCTCCAATCAAAGTACAAAACTTCTCATTGGCACATTTAGCCACACGAAGACAACAAGTCGCTACTTGCACTGAGAATACCTTCTACGATTTCTTCCACACCAACCCACCACCTCCCCCTCTAAAACATCGCCGTTCTATTGTGGTCTGTAATCTAATCAAAATGCGTCTACCATTGAACACTTACAATTTTACTGAGATCCATGGTGCTTTCTCTCCCTACAGCGGTGGGTCGAAGATCTGCTGGCTTGATCCGAACGCGAGGAGCGGGGAGGCGGCTGAGGCAACAAATATGTTCGGGAGAAGAAGGGGGAGGTGGAGGAGCGCGACGTTTTGCTCAGCATGTGTCCCGATTTGGTATTAAAATGCTTCCCTGTCCTTACTTCCTTCCTTTTCTTCCTGCGGCGTTCCTGCTCTTTCTCGGCGAGCTCGAAAATCCTCGACCGGGACCTCCACACAAGACGCGACCGCGGACGAGCTGCGGTGGGCTCGAGCAGCGAGGACGACCGCCGCACATTTCACATCCCGGCCGCCAGCATGTCTCTCCACAGCTTGGGGCGAGACTTCGGTGCTAGCTTTCTTTTGCAAATTGCCCGCTTGTGTTTGCGACAGCATGGGAGGCTGCAGAGTATAGGATGGCGCAAACCCGGAGTTTCTCAAACTGGGGTCCGGGGCCCACCAGGGGTCCTGCAAAGAGGGGGGGCTTTTTTTTTTTTTTTTGCTTTCCAAAAACAAGCTTCCAGAGACATAATGATGCTCCTTTTACTTCATACCAGTAGACAGGAAACTGTCCCTGAAAAGATATCCACCATCTCTTAATCACGAAAATGTGACCTCAAAAGGTTGATGTAACAATATGATTTCTGCACGTGGACAGCCACCTGTAAGCATGGCAGAATTCTTACAACTTCAAGGCAGCTCAGAAGTATGAGGTCGTCTGTAACGGGGAATGCAAGCAGGTATGTTATTTCTGTCTGGCTGACATAGTTGCTTGTGTGAAAGAGCAAGCTTCAGGAACACAAACTCAATTCAGAGCAACTCTAGGTGACGGATGCCCCCATCTGGATTATCAGAGATCCTCAACCTTGAAAAAGTGGCATGGTAACAACTTTTTCTGGTCATATTTTTACAACTTGTTGACCAATCTAAAGTGTTGAAAATGGCTTGTCATCTTTGACGATGGAATGTTAGTGGCTCAACAAAGTGATGGCTTTGGAGATGCAAGGATTCCGCCCCACGGCAGAGATATACAGTATATACACTGAGCCTCACAAGACAACAGTTCGTCCATTATTAAAGGATTAACGTTGCACGTGCGTTTTCCTTTTTTCTTTGGCTTTTCTTTTGCAAGACAAACAGACGAACTACAACAAGGAGTATTAACAAGTGTTAACCCATTCTAAGAAGTGGAAGTGGCTAACTTCTTAACACACTTGTTTGACGGTTAAAAGATTAGATGTGTTCTGTGCATCTGAAAAATAACTTGTCACACCCATCCTTGTTTGCTTCGTTTGATAAACATGTTAAATAAAACATGCCTGTACAGACAATCAGTTTAATCCAAGTTAAATTGGAGTCAGCACACACCTACCACCATTTAAAGTTGCTCTGATTAACCCCAAACAAAGTTCAGATAAAACATAAAACAATATGTCACCACATAGTAGAAAGACTCAATGCCAGTTATAAAAAAAAAAACAAAAAAAACGCTTGATTTCAGTTGTTGCTGCTGAGAATGGCAAACCAGTTTAGGCTTTACATGATCAGGATTTTTGAGGCCAATCAGCGAGTTTAAAAAACCTATAACCGATCACCGATCCGATCACAAGCTGGAGTATTGTGTCTATTTAAATGACTTGTTCATTTACTGTGTATACTTGTGTACTGTATACTGAGTATACAGTACACAAGTAAACTCCACACAGGCGGGGCCGGGATTTGAACCCCGGACTCCAGAACTGTGAGGGAGATGTGCTAACCAGGTTAGAGCGGTTTTATTTATTTATTTTTAAATAACTTTATTGTCGGTCAAATATTTACAGTACTAGATCAAGACAGCGGTCGACTGGTTAGAGCGTCAGCCTCACAGTTCTGAGGACCCGGTTCAATCCCCGGCCCCGCCTGTGTGGAGTTTGCATGTTCTCCTTGTGCCTGCGTGGGTTTTCTTTTTTTTTTTTTTTAGGTGTGACTGAGTGCGAATGGTTGTTTGTTTATATGTGCCCTGCGATTGGCTGGCAACCAGTTCAGGGTGTACGCCTCCTGCCCGATGACAGCTGGGATAGGCTCCAGCACGCCCGCGACCCTAGTGAGGAGAAGCGGTTCAGAAAATGGATGGATGGATTAAGACACGCGACAAGGCTAAAAGTAAACTAGCTTTTGGATTCAAATATAACGTACACGATGGAGATGCTGAGTAAATTTCTTTTGCGGAGCCATGTCATTGATTGGCTCGGCGACTTATGACATTATAGCCGATCAGCATAAAATGCTAATTATTGGCCAATACCGATCAAGCCGATCAGATTGGTGTAAAGTCTAAACCAGTTATTAGGTTTAGGGGGCCATTACCTTTTCACCCTGAGCCCGGTAACTTTGAATAGGGTTTTTTTTGTTAATAAATGAAATCAGCATTTAAAAACAACATTTTAAGTTCACTTGGGTTATATTTGTCTGACATTTACATTTGTTTGATGACCTTAAACAAAGTGGGGAAAAAATCTAAGAATTTGAGAAGGGGCCAATACCTTTTCAAGGCACTGTATGAAGAAGATGGGAGATTTTTTTCACATGCAAAAAAAAAAACCAACACCCAACACTTGCCAGAAATCTAGTTCTGAAATTATTTATCTTCGTCTAAAAATACTGGTATCTCAGCAGAGGTGTGGGGACTTTTTATATCCACTGTGTATTCCTACACAGCCAAATCTCTTCCCTGAAGGCCTCAACTATCACTCCCTATCATCTGTGAAGCAAAGTCCAACAATAGTGAAAACAAATAAGTAGTAATACGTTTACAGCATTACAAAAGGTATCTGGGCATAATCCACAGAAGTAAATTGGCACAGGAAAAAAAGACAAACTGTCCAAGAACATCACTGTTGATGTGGGATTTTTTTTCAAGATGGCATGATTTGGGTAGAAGAAACCGAAAAGATGGCTTCAATTATAAAAAAAAAACAATAAAATATTTTCTGTTAAGATGTAAACCCAAAATAGCATATGTTACTCCAGTTAACAGTGCAGTTAACAGTGTTTCAAGTCCTCCAACAAAGATGTGCTTGTCACTAACCTATGATAGGTAATGAAATCATGTTTTGGTTGATTGCTGAGATTGGGTTTGGATATCAGGTTTGTAAGCAACAAGCTGTGAAAAAAAGCCAAATAATAAACTGGCAATGCATAACACCATCAGACAGAGCATCACAATTTTATTTGTATATAAGGTTTATATATAAGGTTTTATTTAACGTTTAATTTATTTCCATCCATCTATTTGATGTACGACTTATCCTCACTAGGGTCGTGGGCGTCCTGGAGCCTATCCCAGATATCTTCGGGCGTGAGGTGGGGTACGCCCTGAACTAGTCGCCAGCCAATCGCAGGGCACATATAAACAAACAAACGTTTGCACTCACATTCACACCTATGGGCAATTTAGAGTCTTCAATCAACCTTCCATGCGTGTTTTTGGGATGTGGGATTTGTCACCTATTTGTCATCTATTAGTGTAGGTAAAATATTCTAAGCTTGGGCTGCACAATTAATCAAATTTTAATCGTGATCACTGTTCTCGCTGCCACAATTAAATGAACCTGATCGTCGGAGATTTTTTCCATTTAAAATGCGGGCACTGCTGCATATGAAAAGTGCTTCATTTGTAGCAGTGTCCGCAAACTAGTTAACCAGCCACCAGGGGGCACACGTATGGTTAAGGCTTCATTCAGGGCCTGCACCGTGGGCAACTTCAAAATAAAAGCTTAAATGGCATTGATGTCCAATGTAGTAATATATGAAGCTATAATTCTGAAGTTGGCCCTCTCAGCACGTTGGCAAAGATGCGACATGTCACGGTAAAACACTCAGAGCTGCCAACCTATGAAAATTAACTTGCAGAACTAATTGTCCAAATTTGTCTGAATTTCCATATTTGCCAAATTTTGTCAAGTACATTTCCGTGCGAGAGTCATAATCGTTAATAAATTATGGCTTCAATATTTGAAATTAATTTTTTTTATTGCATCTACCTTGTAATGGTGTGCGCAGTTGCAGCAAAAAGTACCAGTACTTGCAAATTACCAGTATATGAGATTTCGACATTCCATCATCAAAAATATCTGCGTCTATGGATTAATTCACCTTTGCCAATTCTGTTTTCAACCCTGGTAACAAAACAACAACAACAATTAAAAAAATATATTCAAGCAGATTAATCAGATCTCAAAAGTCAAAATGAAAACTCGGCACTCTATTTTGCAAACAAACATAACATGGCTGATAGACTGAATTGGATAGTTTATATATGGACACTAATTTTGGTTTCAATTATGTGCAATGTACTTGTACAAGTACATGTAAGAAGAAAATATGTCATTACGTCTTCTCTTGCAAGCTATTTAGATTAGCTATTTATATTTTCTATATCCACAATTGCTGCTGAAACGATGCACCTTTCCCCATTGTGGGATTAATAAAGGTTATCCTATATCACAAATATTTATTAATAATAATAATATACTTTTATATACTGCCCATGTTCTGAAGTGACGTTTGCAGTGAGATTCTAATTCATTTCCGGTTCAGACGCAGTGTCCTGTGTGGACGTGTATTATTTTATATCTATATCTCTAAACATATTAATTGGCCTGATATTTTGTTGTTCAAAGTTGGTTACTCTCTGCAAAAATGTGGTTCCAGCCAGACCTACAGTATGTGACAAGTGGATTGTTTCACCAAATCACTTATTTTGATGTTTTGCGACTGCTTGTAACCATAGCTAGCAATTGGCTTTGACATAGTCTTCGCCTATCCACTCCATGTCCTACCTTTGTGACACTTTTGTAAGAAGTGTAGCTTATTCATTAACGTGGAGGCGATGATCAGGGACTTACAATGCATTGACACCAGATGCAAAGACAACTTTCACCTCTGCTGCTTGGCAGCCGGGGCACATAATAAGTTGTTTCTAGCAGTTGTTCAATGTGGACGTGCCGGTAATTAAATTTTTGGTGCAGTTGTTGTACCGTATATAATATATATTTAATATATTTCTAACTGTGTTGTCTGTCTGTGTTGTCTGTTACTCAAATCAAAAGATGACCTTATAAACAACTTTTTTTTCTTTAATAGAGCTAGAGACTAGCCAAAATGTTTTTAATATTCCTTTCCTCTGAGATGAAAGTCATATTGTATTCATACCGTTACAAAAGGTCTGTTTTTCTGACAACAAAACTGACTTTTATAATGTACTAAATAAATAGATTATTATTATGATAATTACGGGTTGAAAAAAATATATATATTCTAATTTTATGCTACACAGTAGCGCCAAGCACAGATAAGTACAAACAATCTGCAAGGCAGAGCCATTGTTACTGTCACCAGAGACTCTTCAGTTCACTATGCTGCACAAACTGACCTGCCAATGTCCAGCGCTTTTATTCTGTGTCCAGTTAGTGCAATGAGGCCACCATCACTGCCTGCCGTTTCTGCTGTCTCAGTACATTTAGGGCTTGTTCTTTCATGCTCGTTTTCTGCGTATATGTGGTTCATCCATCTGTAATTTTACAGGATGTAAACACAAGGAGAAGTAGAGTCCAGACAATGGGCCTCATTCACTATTAAATGTGTAATTCTTACTCAGCACATAAATGTAATGTACATGCAAACTCGCTGTCAGATTTATGACATGCTCACCAGCCAATGTTCTTCTCACCACCGTGCATATGTTACTGAATCAGAATTTATTCTAATTGACGGGCTCGTGTCCACGATTTGCAATATGTATAAACAACACCCTAATTTCTCTCCGTTTAATGCATCAAAATGAGATTAGAGAAGGTTTGAAGTACATTCTTTCATCACTTGCAGATAATTATTTATTTGTTCCTATTTGAAATTCTTAATATCTTGCAATTTACGAGTGAAGAACAGTGTTTGATTTCGCTTACATGCTCATACATTTGTGTTGTACAGAAAGTATTAAATTGAAGATTCAAGACTTCAAGTATATGAACAGCGGAGAAGTGTCCAACTCCCGTTTTTTTTAAGACATTTAGTCAACTCATTAGCAAATTTCTGGTTTCAATTATTTTTGTTACTGATTTTATTAATGTTGTTTCAATACATTTTGCATCTTGGGTAAAAAAAAAAATGTTGAATCATTTCGCAAAAGCTGAACGTTCATTATTTGTACATATGCATGGTCATTACTGTACACGAAAGCAGGGCACCCACATGTCGCAAACAGCCAAAACATGCATGCACACTTACAGGAGCAAATGAGTTAACTACTTGAATAATGAGACTATAGAGGCTGGTAGTCTAATTTTAAGGCCTTGATTTTGTAACACACAATGTGATGTCACTCAGCAGCTCACAATGCATACCCCAGCAGCGGAACTGGTGCCCCAGAAGCCTTCCACAAGCTCTAATTATGGTTCATCTGTCCAAAGATTACTACCTACAATAGTTCCCATAGACATAAAAATATACCTCATGGAATTGTTTTGCAATCTAGGAGTGAACAGACATCCCCAACATAACAAACAAAGCAGTAACAACACGTGCCTATACTTACAAACTCACAGACACAATGAAGAACCCACACAAAACACGATACGCTCAACAAACAAATTTCCGGTTAAAATCCAACAAACTCACAGACACAATAAAGAGCCCACAGAGAACATGAAACAATCAACAAACATATTTCCGGTTAAAATCCAAAACAATACAAAATTAGAGCGTCAGCTGCCATAGTGAGGCCAAACAGGTCAATAAAATCAAGCTCTGTTTGCTATCTAATCACCCTGATCTATTATTATTATTATTATTATATCCCATGAGGACAGAGAGAGGATTTCGAGCACTCCCTGGTTCTTTACAAAGCTTAGTAGAGTGACAGCAAGAATTTCCAGAATTGCAAAATTACTTGCATAGCTTTAAAGACAAACCTGTAGCCAAGTGCACAACTCCATGAAATTCTATTTAATATGCAGTATAAAGAACATTTTGCTCCATGCCTCGAGCAAGATTGAGTATATTTTTATCATGCATCAAACAAATCAAGTTAGTTGGGTAGTTAATGCGAGTCAAGTTCGTACCTAAACGTGCAGTAGTTGACCTCTGCCAGACAAGCTAAACAATACCATAGACCACTCAATCTAAAAACCTGTGTGACAAAACATGCATCAGTATCATAGGTCTTGCTAAACACAAATCAAATAGGAAACAGAAATGATTAAAAGTAGCCCGACTGAAAGCCAGACGCCCAGTCATGACAATGCCAATCCCAGTGTGGGCTTGCGCACTCGACTAACAATGCTGAACAGTTTTGTATTTAAACTGACAAACACAAGGAGCTATTGTGCGCCATTTTGTCTCAAATCATGTCACAGTCCAAATGGCTCTGACTGTGTATGTTAAACATTTGTTGCGCAATATATTTAGACCTATATTTTTTTGTTTCTTCAATGTGGAGAATTTGTACCCAATGAGAAATGCCTAAACACTATGCTTCCACCAATTGTACTTAATGGCAAGCAAAGCAGGGATCTAAACCAGACAGAGATTTATTTAGTTGACAATAAAAGAGGTGAAATCGACCACCGAGCAGATTTGGGCGGCTTTGGAACAAAACAGATCAGATGGATTATCTCTTGTTGATCCCCTACCAAGTAAAAATCAGATTCATTGATTCTTGCCATCACTTGCCTCAGCCAACAAGTCAAAAATCAACCAGGGGGGAAAAAAAGTAAACATGTACACCAAGAATACAAGGATGGCAAATCTGAATCAGTGACTAAAGATGAGGAAATACTGCATGTGAAAAAACTGTCCGCATAGTCATACTAATCCTATCATTTATCAAATGTAAGGTTGACAATGCTGAATTTATTTCTTTGGTGGCAAGGTGGAACATGTGGCTAGTACTGCCTCTGTCTATCAGTCACAGGTTTTGGGTTCAAGTCACTGCTCTGATATTGTTGCGTGTTTGCATGTTCTCCCCATGACTGCACGGGTCCCCTCAGAGAGTACTAAAATATGTGTGTTAAATTCATTGAGTTTAATTGGTTATAGCATGTGGCCTGAGACTGGCTGGTGGTAGCGCGCCTCTCGTCCGAAGTTGCGATAGACTGTACCTCACCCAAGACCGTGAACAAGTGGCAGAAAATGGATGGATAGATATACTTCCAGAGAATATGACGTCAGAACCTGACAGTGACCTAGTGACCATGCGTGGCTTGGAACACACAATCCGTCTAATCCACGCTGTTGCTGTCTAGCTTGTGAGAAGAGTGTGAGTGCAAGGGATGGAGGGGCAACTGCATGACACAGACTATATGCAGCCTAAGCAGATAGCTGCTGTTCACATTTAAATGTACTGTCTATAATCGGAACAGCACTATCACGGCAGTTTGACTGCCTTGATTCATTTGACCTACTTAACCCCCCTCCCTGTGACTGGTATGTGGAAGAAGCTATGAGAGGGGGGGGGGGGGGGGGGGGGGGGACCAACAGGCAGGCAACAGTAGGATCCATAGCACAACAGCTGCCTGCACGCTCAATGGGAGTGATCAGATCTTTGCTTTGCTATGCATCTTCATCTGAACAGCACACGTGGATTCCTTGCCCCTAGGATAATGCAGGTCTGACATGGCATGTATCCTCATGCGGTGAGGGTGGAAAGTCATGCACAAAGCTCCTGCCTGGTTTGTATCCAGTTTGTAGGCTAAACAACACAATTATCTGAATTCGAAAGGCCACTGACCTACATTTCAACAGCTCTTTTGTTGTGGGCACTATTGGTATCTGCTGACCACACACAGTGACTGACACTGAACACAACACCGACATGATTAGTGCACAATGTTTGCATAAAGTTTCATACATTAAAATATGTGGTCGTTTTCATATGGGTTAAATCTCTCTCACTTCAGACAGGTTTGTAATGTCTCGATTAATATCGTCCCTCCCACCTTACAACTCTTCTAGTGGGCAAGAAAATGTGTCGTGCTGCACACCTGCCCTCTCTCAAAGTTTTCCTTCTCCAGCTCCAGACTGTTGGCGCCTCCGGTGCGTCGAATCACTTTCGGGATGGCGTTGGGTACTTGCTGCATAGAGCTTTTCACTCGATCCATCGTCTCGGGCTGACAAAACACGCCAACGGGAAAACGTTCAGTTGAGAAGCTCGAGTGTAAAAAAAAAAAAAAAAAAAAACAGGAAAGCTACATTAACTATGGCGGAGGTAGCAGTCCATGCTGTACTGGACTCGTCGTTCCGCTCAGCGGACAAATGTTGGCCTCTGTAAAATAACACCCCCAGTCAATGACAGCCGCAGTTCGACTACAACCTCACAACAGTGAAATAGTACTTCTTGCCTTGTATTATTTCAAAATAATAGATTCCACCCATTTGTGGGCTTAAGTGAACATTGCTGTCTATTGTTATAGTTAGCACACAGGTCATGCATAAAATATGGCAGCCAAATAAAAGAATATGCCAATTTTCTTTATGTTGGGTCTGTTGTTTTAATTATGCTATTTTAAACACTTTTACTTTGTTAGGCCAAAACGTCATACCGGAAGTACTGTGTGTATCCACCTCCTGGTGATTTAAAAATCCCACACATGCTCTTTGCTGCCTGCAGACACTGAGCCATTCAAAAATTAAACACTGTAGATATACTCATTACAATACTACGAAAAATAATACATTTAGTAAATACCCGTGTTTGTGTATTCATTGAGCTATTCACCCCCCCCCCCTTACGCCTCTAGCAACAACGAAAAACTCCAATGTCTCAATGTCCATCCAAGGACACAGAGGTCCCAGCCAGCGAGGATTTACGACACAGAGACATGTGCAAACCAGATTCTACCTTTAGGCATGGTATGGTGATGGATCCTGGTCAAAGGAAACCATTTAAACTAAAAAGAAAACTTTCTGGAGGGAGTAGCGGTAGCTTCCAGGTGCACTCTTGCTGTCAGCCATGTCCCAATCCAAAGTTATGTCGACTCTTCTTAATTTTTAGATATATCGAAAGACATTTAGATGTAATATTTATATATAAAATTACATTTACATTTGACCTTTAGATATATATTTAACGTTTACATTTAAGCGTTAGGAGTAACATTTAATATTTGGAGTTAACGATTTAAAGGGACAAATATTGTTGTCAAGTGACTCTCGAAAATTCACATCAGTTTAAAAAAAAAAAAAAACACTTTTAAAAGCTAATTTGCTGTTCTTTCCAACAAGCCGCTTACAAATTGCACCCCCATAGGAGTGAGGACCATCAGGTCATCTGCATATGTCACGATGATACTGTTTAAAAAAAAATAATTAAATGTACATGTTCTTATATGGCTAACAAATCACTGCTCCAGCTGCAAGGTCTATAGTTTAAAGATATAGTGTAGTATATAGTGTTAATGTGCACAAATAAATGATTGTCTATTCGCCATTTTTGCTCCACATGGCTCAATGCTACCCTCATCAGGACAAACATGGCAACGTCATAAATAGAATTCTATAGCCTGAACCACACTATTTGCAATCTTAGGCACGTACGTCAGTATTATAATAGTTACCGGACGGTACACATTTGTATGGCTGCGTAAATGAAACAAAAACAAAAACATACTGTATACATAGCTAAACACCCTCATGATTCTAAACTACCAAGATGGTGGCACCAGTTTATTTTTTTTTCTTTTTCTTCACAAAATATTTTTAGCTGCTGGAGTGGAAAGGTATAAGTCAGTCATAGTGGTGCTGTCGAGCCTCTGTCTGCCGCGTTTGTATAAAATACACTAGCAACATTACAGTTATACTCGAAGTTTAACGTTTTATGCAAATTATATGTATGTATATGAGCGGAACAACATACTGTACCTCTATTTTCAAGCTGGGAGCTAGCAACGACATAGCACTCATTAGAAGCTAATGTGGCACACGGCTTTTTTTTTTTTTTTTTTTGCCTTTTAAGTTGTACAGTTAAACTTTCAAATGCAACTGTTTCATGTCAACTACTTTTTGTGGGCTGTCCGTATAGCATACACTTTTAATTACATTTTGGTGAATAGTATTTTATTTTGTGATTACATTATTATAGTATTAGGCAATTCATTCACATGTGTTAACTACGAAATACCAATCAAATCCAAATGTTTTGCAATATTTTCCCAAATTTATCAATGCCATATGACTGAGTCTGTTATTTATGGGGGCATCCAAACTCAAATGTGACGCCTACCATCACCACAACCAAGGTCTGATGAAAATGGAGCGTATTATTCACTTTAATTTTTGTGGGTTGTTTTGATGAAATGATATAAAGTTGCTCCAGCACCAGCACACGCGAGAAAATGAAGGGTGTGAAATGAAAAGATTTCATAGCAAACTCTCGCGAGATTACCACCGTAACAAAGACGCGAGGGCTAGGTCTTAAGTTTTGCTCATGCATCATTAGACGATTCATATCAGCGTCAAGATGTCGGGACGATCAGGCCGTGCTGAGACTCGGAGTCGCGCCAAGGATGACATTAAAAAGGTTCTGGCCGCAATCGAGAAAGTGCGCAAATGGTACGTAGGCTGTGTAGTTTACAATATGGAGGGAATGTTTTAGCTGACCGTCGGTCGTTAGCTGCTTACGTCGCTCAACTAACTTCAGTCGGAAAAGTTAGATAATTGACGTAGCTTGTAGCCAATCGGTGTCCCGGTTTGTGAAAAGAAGGCGGAGCTAACAGATGTTTTTTTTTTTTTTTCCGCCAGGAGCTGTCAATATGGCTACAGCTCAGCACAACTAATTACGACGAGATCCAGTTGACGTTTTACCGTGACAGTAATAAACACGATTATTTGTATATGTTAGTGTGACATTCATTCTAGACGTAAATACTTTATATACTGGGTACACAGAAAGCGCGGACATGTACTGTATGTCGAGGATCAAATTCAACCGATTAAAGGAGATCATTGTTAGCTTTTGTCTAAATATAGCCGAACTACTTTAATCCCCAGGGAGAAGAAATGGGTGACGGTTGGAGACACGTCCTTGCGCATATTCAAGTGGGTGCCAGTGACAGAAACAAAGCAGGTGGTGTTTCAGTTATGTATTCTTTTAGGAAACTCCCCGTTATATATGTGTGACTCATCAATGTCCACTTCTAATATCAGATCTACCGTACCAAATCTACTGGTGGAGAAGCCAGGGGACTAAAAGATGTGGTCCTTGAAAACACTAACTCTTTGCCGGATTTGACTGGTGAGTATCATGGGGGATGTAGATTTTGCAGTAAAAATACTGGAAACTCATGACGGGAGTACAACATGACCAAACTTGTGAGTTGATTTAATGCACAGTGTGAATAATGTGCTCTTTACATTAGATGAAAACAGCAACCAGAGCTTTCTGTCTGACGTTTACCACCCTAAGATGGATAACAGCAGCAGCAACTCCAGCTCACAGCACGTCAGCCCTCCACACAGCTCTAGCTTACGAACTGAAGACTCCCAACCACCCATGCTTGGTCAGGAGAGTGTCGATGGTATGTCGTTGACCTTCTCATGGATCGCCACAGTTGTCCTACTTGAAGTATTTACGTTAATGTATGTCTGCTAGGATTTTCTTGAGCTATGCACTTACGCATCAGAAGCAAAAATACACAGTTTTTGTAGATTGCTGAACTGCCATCTTGTAATTTGTGACGTTGTCCCCTAATGAATCCAGATCCAGTTCACTCTGGGCAGGAGGGAGCAGATGAGCCTCCAACTCTGATCAAGGAGGATCTTCTGTCATCAGGAAGTGCCAGACGGAGCGCCATACACGCAAAGGTTTCATGTCTTTCCTAAAGCTGTTTAAATACTAATGAAACCAACATTTGTGTCAGTTGCAATATGCAAAGGTGATGTTAAGTCACCACAGTCACCATTTTTCTTCCCATTCTACAGGAAGAATCGGACGAGTCAGGAGCACCTCCTTTAAAAAAGGTTTGCACAGGAGAAAATGCTGTGTTAAGATAGTTTACTTCATGAAGATACACACACAACCGATCCACAGTTATTTTCACTTCAGCTTAGTGTTCAACCTTCAGGTTTTAAGGCTCTGATGTATGCTTCACATGCACTCACCTTGCACTTCATTTGGTACAATTGCACAATCTAATCTGGGCTGTATTAGCAGTCCAAAACTGGTAATCTAGAAAGAGATTTAAAGATTTTATCCTTTTTTTTTAATATATATATTTCAATTTTGACTGGCCAGTGTACTTTTACAATGTATGTAAATAATTTTGAAATTGAAGATACTTTTATTAATTTCCACAGGATACATTCTCTGTACACATGTTTTTTTTGCATGCACAAAGAGCCTAACCATATAATATGCACACATTGTTTGTATTACAATGCAAGTATAGGACAAGGTGCAAGAGGGAAGATATTATGCAACAGTGTCACACCCCTTTGTCCAGTGCCATGGTTGTGAGTTTCTTGGTAATTGTCAGGAATTGGGCAAGCTTTTTTTTATTTTAAGACAAATAACTGCTCACATTGTTGACAAGAATCGAACATGCCTGAATTCGAATATTACACAACACCATGGGCACATGAAGTCCACAAGATGTTGTCGTTTGTCACATCACGTGCCTGTCTGTCCATATACTGAAACCCATACCGCAAATGTCAGCGTGAGAGGGGACAATTGTTGCCTATGGTCTAATGCAAGAGCGATGCAATCCAGTTGAAGAGCTCAGCCTTTATAGCGACATGCTAGACTATCTGGAGTCAGATGTACAGTATTCATTTAATGGTACAGTATTATTGTAGTTTACAGAAGTGTTGGACTGAATTCATAAAAAGAGGCAATTGTGTTTTGACCAAAGCTACACAAGAACAATATTATAAGACACCTCTTTGTGAAGAGTGCAGGTTTACACTGCAAATTACAGCCACTGAAATCGGAAATTGTTAAATACATGTCTGGCATTGTCAAAAACTAAGCATTATTTTCTTTATGAAGACAGAATTTTTGGTTCTTATTAGATTGTGCAACACCTAATATTGTGGTTGGTGAGTGTGCATAGCACAGCAGTGCTTATTCATTGCTATTTCGCAAGTGACAAAGCAACATTCCCTGCTAAACTTTAAGCTTGTTGACTTATTTTTAAACTGGAAAGTGTACTGTACCTGGTATTCACATGTTGCCAAAAGACATGTTTGGAAATTATACCTGTTAGTGTGTCTTCATGCTGTTGAACTTTGCCTTTGCATATCTCCTAATCATTGTGCTTTGTGGTTTTTAGTTGCAGTACACTTTGAAAATGAGTTAAACGTGTGGCTTTATGTTTTTAGACACAGTAGTAATACTATGGGGTCGAGGACATGTTTTTGGCTAAACACACAATTAAAATGCGTTGTAAAGAAGGATATTTATTACAAAATGTGCACTTGTTTATTACAGATGCTTTGTAAGCCATAATAAACATTACGTTACATTTCAATTGTGGATGCTTTAATTTGAATTTGTTCTTGAACTGAAAGTGAAAATAAAATGACTTTATAAATGCGACACATCACAGAGAAGAGTATTGTTAATAAGCCTACCAAATTTTAATAAGTAAAAAAAATCAGCAAGTGTGTGATTATGAGGCTCCAAAATCTTGAAAAACAGAGCGCACATCCAGGCTGTCTGTTGCTAGGAGCATGTCCGCTGAATGCGCTGAAAACACATCCCACTCCTTTTTCAGTTGTCAATCAAATAGGTTATGTTCAGTATGTGCTTACAATTTCTGAGGTCATCTACAGGCTGAATAACAAGTGCCACTGTCTTTAATAAACAGCTAAGGTTCTCTGGGGTGTCTCTGTTATGTGACACACAACACTGACACACAATAGATTATCCCCCCGCCGGTCTAGTGAGCTTGCTCGCTCACTAGCTCGTCAGCTCGCGGGCTAACGAATGTAATAAACCGTTAACTTTCCCTAAGTAGCTCTGTTGTGTGGATCTACGTGCGGCACATGGAGCAAGGGCGTGGAGTACTGAATGGACACAACGCTGATCGCGAACCAGCTAGTAGCTACTGGTTGCTGGTGGGCTCCCAGATCAGCAATGGAGCAGTCAACTTTTTCCGTGCACTGTGCACATAACACTTCAAGGAAGATTTTTTTTTCAGGTTGTAGGCTTAGCTTGATGGCTAACTGCACACTGTAGTGGTAGAAATGGGCCAAGCTATCATTACAAAGGAACTGGCAATAACGCCACCTAGCCACTGAAGGAATGATGGTGCTCTGTACCTATATAGTGGGGTGGGGTGCGTAATTCATTACTAAATTGTTGTTAGTCTTTGAACATGTTTTCAGCGCTTCAAACATATTCAATGTATTTAGAAACAAAACACGAAACTGGATTTACATGAAGGCATTGCAATCAATGTATAAATATGATGGCATGGCTTTGGGAGACAGACATTGTTTTACGAAACTAAAAATGTAGTTTGTGTTCTTATTTTTAACAAACCAAAGTACAATTAGATCAGATTAGGTACAGAGTTTTTGTGATAGTGATAAAACAATCGTCATTCTAATACGTGAAGTCTAACGTGCATTTATTATAATCTGGGGATCGTCTATTTTGTTGGGTTGTCCTTGAGCGACAATGGACATTCAAGAGCAGCCAACAGGATGTGACTTTAGGCGAGTTGTCCACAGATGTGAAAAGGTAGATCGGACACGCCCCTTTTAGTTGCGTGCCATCGGCGACGCTAAACTAGGGAGGTCAAAGACGTCATATTGTGGACGGCAAGAAAACCAATACACCAAGGATTCCAGCACATTGTGGTGCGAATGGTTGCACACAACGCTGTACTATCATAACAAGGGAAGGGGAACAAGCTTTCACAAGTAAAAATATTTTTTTGACTTAAAAATTAAATGTTCTGTATTAATAGCACACGCTTTGGCGTTGACCAAAAAAGCAAGTTAACGTCATGAAAATATGTTGAGAATTGAGCAAGTTACGACTTAATTTCTATGTCCATGCATTACGTTTGATGGGAACGTCGACCTCCCCAACATGGCCGCCGATTAGGTACGTCGGTTAACAAGGCTGCTCTAACACTCGGCCTATCGCGGCTTCAATTTATGAGTTTGACGAGCGCGCCTCGCGAAAAGAGCCAATGGCTCTCAACGGAGGGCGGGGCCCGGTTGCTACGCCGCTTGCTGCCGGGGAAACAAACAGGAGAGCCGAGGCTAGACGAAATTGTGCCGGTGTGCGAGAAACTCCCGCCATTTCGACAAGGAACAAACCTCTTCAAGATATCGTTTTCAAGAACCACCCACATTGTTTTTTTTGTTTTGTTTTTTTTTTTATCAAAAGAAGAAGAGACAGTAGGAAAGTACAAGAAAGACCGATAACTCTGCGTGAGCAGCCAATTAAACGAGCGAATTGTTGTTCGTGCCAGACCTCCTGCTGGACGGTGGCTGTTGCCGCGAATTTGACTTAGGCTTTGGTTGCATCCTGACAGCTCAACCGGGGAGCTCGAAGTTCACCGAATATCTTGACACGACCACAAAAAAAACCAACACAAAAAAAACGTGTTGTGTATCCGGGACATACCTCGCAAGCACTATGGCGTCACGGCTAAATCAGAGAAGAGGAATTCGATGAGGAGGCGCGCAAGAAGGAACACTTTTTGTTTTGCAACGCGATAGCAAACCGGGCTACGAACTAGCCTGCTAGCTGCTACACGTTGACTTCCGAGGCCTACCGGTGATACCGTGCTACATGCTATCAGGCGCCGGGATACGAGCTAAGGTCATATTATCTCACTTCGGTGTGTTAAAGTGATTATTTAACTATACAGCCGCCATTTGATTTACAATGGCGCCGCTTTTGGGCCGGAAGCCTTACCCGTTAGCTAAGCCGTTAGCCGAGCCACTAGGCCCGGGAGAGGAGGTCTTCATTATCGAGCACACCAAGGAGGCCTTCAGGAACAAAGAGTATCCTCAAACCGTGATGCAGTTCATCATGTCCACTTGGAGCTGGACGTCTGTCTAATTTGGTCAGCAGTCCCTTGATGGAGTATTATACTACACATTCCCGTGTAACAAATGCGCGTGGCTGTGTGAAACGTTAATTGTTTATGATGTGACATTTTCTATCGTTTTAGCTTTCCCTCTTGAGCAGTTACCTCTCGTTGGCATGCGTGTTAGCTTCTGCGTACATATTTGCTAAAAACAACAAATTCCCGACCCTTAAAGCAAGCTCGCTAGCGGTTCATTGATGTGAAGTCATGTTAGGATATGGTCGGAAAGCGTCACATTTACGATGAACTTCTGCCAATTGTCTGTCAACCATCATCGCGAGCCGGTTATGCTAATACAATGCTAACGTTGGTCTTATGTTACAATAGCACGTTGTTATCAGGTAACTCAAAGCCTCAAGTTTGATTTTACAATTGTAAGTTAATGCAGAGGGGTGTTGATGACCGAAGATTGTATTTGAAGTAAATACGGTTCGCCGTTTTATTCTCCTTTCACAATTTTGACACCAAATTTCCGGTGATGGTCAACACACGCCTGCGGTTGGATAAGCTACAGATGAGCTACTGGACTTGTTATATACGCCCTGTAAAACAATTGGATATTTAATGATAATTCAATGTCAGTTGAATTCAGCTAACATTCGTCCATTTAATATTACTGTATAGTCTTATTTATTTGTTTAAAAACTGCATCTGTTGATTATCAAGTTCATTTGTTCCTCTGCTTAGATTTTGGCAGATATGTTTGGTGTCCACATGAATCCTAGATGTCTCATGTACAGATACAAAAGTTATCCTTGACAAAATGTCAATAGTGAGTATGAGGCCCGCTTGAAGAGATATGATGAGCGTATCTGGACGTGCAAGAGCACCGGAAGCATTCAGCTGACACACAAAGAAGCATGGGAGGAGGAACAAGAAGTTACAGAATTGTAAGTATTGATTCTTACATGTTTGTTTGTTTGCAAGTTAGTGTGGTAGTGACCTGTACATATTGTTCGAGCAGCAGATTTAAAAAAGAAGCTAAATTGTAAAAGACTCAGAAGCATGTGGTGTTTCATTTTGTCTCCAAAATCTCCAATTATCTCTTAATTGTAAAATCCATTTTTGGAACAGCACCTCAAAATTGTCAAGACAAAGCTATACTCCCAGATCGCTGAGAACAGTGAAGGTCATGAGGCTTTCAGCTGTGCTGTGATTGGATAAAGCTGGTGCTCCACCTCTCTTTTCTATTTTGGAGGGTGTGCGTGTGATAGTCATCCTAACACTTCTCGTCTTGTGAAAGCGCTCTCATTGGATTCAGCAAAAATGCAAATATATATATATATATATATATATATATATATATATATATATATATATATATATATATATATATATAGCTGATATCGACTAACAATTAACAACAGTATGGAGCTGTCAGAGACCACAACCACGTGTGCAGCAAAGATATGTCAGGAGTCAGACAAAGCACCGCGTTACTCAGTAATGCAGAAGCTGCTACTGATCACAAGCTGCCTTTAAAATGACACTGATACTTTTTTTCCTGCTCCCAAGCTTACACTATAGTTGGGAAGTATATTTGTAAGATACAATTGTGCATGCAAATACTCTTATATATCTGCGTTTGTTGACAAACTTACTGAGGTGTTAGTTTTTGTTTCATAAGATGTTTTGTGGACGTTCAAACAGACACCCACTCAGGCTACAGCAAATCTCAGTGGTACATTAAATATTTAACTTAGGCCATGTTCACACATGTACAATGTGGTAAAAAGTACAGGTTTTGTTTGTTTGCGTTCTTGAAACCTTCCACTTACAGACGACAACTGTATCAAAACAGAGCTGCAAAAATGTCAGAAGGCACTAGCCTCTTTCACACTGCTCATCTAAGTCGACATTTACCCAGCTCATTGCCCTTTGTGTAAGGGATCACTGTGGGCTGGAGGGTTTATATGGGACGATAAGAATTTTCAAAAACTTCCACTCAAAAAGCCATTTCTAAAAGTTACATATCATCATTAAGCAAACAAGGGGCCGAAGGACCCTCCCCCCCTTCATATTTAAAACCTGCCTTGTTTAATTAAACAGAAATTTAGTGAAAGTATGTGCTAAACACTAACATAACTCGTCTGTATTATAGCAGCTTATGTCGTATGTTTGCATAATCACTACACGATATTGCACACTCATAACGTTGGTGATCTGGGGTCAAAGTGGTAATGACAGAGAGCATATTCCAAAATTATTTGGAAGCTGTTGAAGATGCAGTGTTTATTGCACTCTGTTGCATTGAACATTGGCCACTTTTATCTATAAATAGATTTTCTTACTCCTACAGGTCGAAGTCAGTACTGATGGTATGATTGGAAAAACCTGGCATCAAATAAATCCCAACGATTTACAAAATTTGATCAATGGCTTTCATGAAACTATTTCAGTTCATGGTCCTTTTTCAGGAGCCCGTTTTTCGAAACTTTTATCTAATTTAACACGATCATGCTAATTGTAGAATGTAATGTGGGTGAACCGTATATTTCCTTTTTGTTGTTGTTGTTTATTTCTAACTACAAAAAGGGCTAACTGTTGTATATGTACAGGCTTCAGGAGGAATATCCTCACTGGTTTGAGAAGCCAATCCTGGAGATGGTCCACCACAATACAGTGTCTTTAGACAAATTGGTTGAAATGGCCTGGGTAGAAATTCTCACAAAGTATGCTGTTGGCGAAGAGTGTGACTTCACGGTCAGTTAAATTTTTTACTCTACCGTTATTTCTATATCTGTTTTTTCTCATGTTTTTTTTAACCTGTATAATTCAATTAACAGAAATGTGATGCTTTCTAAGATGCTCTCAAACATGTGTTAATTCAGGTGAGCAAAGACAAAAGTTTACGAGTGAAGGTGGCAAAGTTTCATCCCCTTGAGCACCCTGAGGGTGAAGCTGGAGAGAAGAAGCTTGAAGGTGCCTGTGATTCTCCATCCAGTGACAAAGAGAATGCCAGTCAAGAGAACCAGAAGAAGGAACCTGCCCTCAGAGAGGAGGAGAACAGGAGAGAGAGTCTCAGTGAGTTGGAGCAATAACAGCAGAACGCATTGAAGCTAGTGTTGCTACTTGGGGACAATGTAATATCGTCAATGTCGGGCGGAAACCTTTTTCTCCAAATGTGTTCATTGGTCAGTCGCCACGTGGGTCTGGTAATCATTATTATTGCTCCAGAGCTGTCAAATGTTACGGAACATTTGTATTTTGTTACCGAAATGACTGAACGCTGACTCGTCCTTGCATGCCAGCATATGTGCGGTGTGCAAAAAAAGGGATCCTAACGAGTATAATTTTAAAAAAAAAGTGTAGTCCGTCCATCCATCCATTTTTCTGAGCCTCTTATCCTCACTAGGGTCGCGGGATAAAAAAGTGTAGTATAAAATGTAATTATTTTAATCTTTGATTTATAAAACTATTATAAAAACTACATGTTCTATTAAAAAGCTTTACAGTTTCAGCCCAGAGTATAGAGTACCTTAAGTGGCATTTACTTATAGTATACAATGTTTAAAAATGATAATTTATTGAATTTGTACAGATGTAATTCTGTGTTAATCTTCAGGCACACCCTCAGATTGGAATACATATTTTGCAGGGTGATTTTACTTCATTTGATGGCTTTAAAATGTTCATGGTTTTTTTCCTCTTTCAGGTGATACAGCACGGCGTTCACCAAGAAAACTTTCCACTGCCATGAAGGAAGAAAAGAAGAGGTGGGCAATTCCCAAGTTCCTTCCTCATAAGTATGATGTCAAGCTCGTCAATGAGGACAAGGTTTGCATGTTTTTTTTGTTTTTTTTTTTGTCAACAAAGACGAAGTAGTGTACTTTTTGGGGGGTGGGGTGTGTATACAATGATTATCAACTCATCAACATTTTGTGGTCTTTGGTATGTTTTAAACACTAAAAGAAGACATCTTTCTGACTGGTGCCACAGGTAATCAGTGATGTACCAGCAGACAGTCTTTTCAGAACAGAGCGCCCTCCAACCAAAGAAATCATCCGCTACTTCATCAGACACTATGCACAGAGGCTGGGCATGGGAGAGAGTGCACCCTGGGTGGTTGAAGATGAATTAGTGAAAAAGTTTAATTTGCCCAGTAAATTTAGCGACTTTCTTCTTGACCCACACAAGGTAAGGCACTGATAATTTGTTCCCTATATATTGTGAATGGTATCAGCTCACACTCTTGTTTGATTAAAGTTTTTGGCTGAGAATCCATCTGCCAAGCGCAAGAGTTTGACATCTCCTGAAGGTAAACCAAGGAAGAGGCTGAAGACACCTGGTACACCGGGAGAGGACTCTGGAATTGTAAAAGGGGAGAAGAAAAGAAAAGGCAAGAAAGATGCTCTCGGGAAGCCCCTTAGTCCAACCATCTGGGGTCACATACAGGTAGGCTCAATTGCATGGGAACACTGACATGGTGTGATCTCATATTTGTGGGCTGTCCCTCTTTAAAGCTTTAATGGGCTTGCATCTTCTCTCTTTCTCTCTCACACAGAAAATACAAATGAATGGTTCGCCATTAAAAGTAAAAAACTCTGGAACACCCAAGAAAGGAGAAGGTAAAAGCTCAGCCCTTTCCAGTCCAAAATCTGTTAAAAAATCTGGAGACAAGAAGGATGGAAAGAAGCCTGGAAAGAGTGGTGATAAGAATATTCTTAAAGGTTATGGGAAAGATACAAAAGCAAGTGTCAAGCCACCGAAGATGAAGCAGATGACCCTTCTGCAGCTAGCTAAGAGCCCTGCTGCAGGCAGCCCCAAAAAACGACCCCGCAGCAGTAGCACAGGGACTGCTAAACTAGGGAAGCCTTTACATCCAATGGCGCTCCACCTTCTTCGTTACTATAAGGAGAACAAGGGCAAAGAGGACAAAAAGAATTTCCTCTCTGCCCTCATCACAAAGGCTGCGAAGGCCTTGGCACCAGATGACCGTGGCAGACTGCCCGATGAGCTAAAAGACCTGGTGGAGAAACGCTGGGAGAGATTGGAGCAAAAGAAACGCTGGGCCGCCATGAGTGAAGAGGAAAAGCAAGAAGAAACGAAAAAGAGGCGTAATGATCTCAAAGAGAAACTGCGTGAAAAAGCCAAAGAGCGGCGCGAAAAGGAGATGCTACTCCGTCTTGAACAGTCGCGTCGTTACGAGGACCAGGAAATTAAAGGTGGCAAGACGCTACCGACATTTAAGCTTGTTGATATGCCCGAGGGGCTGCCCAACACCCTTTTTGGGGATGTTGCTATGGTTGTGGAGTTCCTTCACTGCTATGCTGGCCTGCTAATGCCAGATGACAAGTATCCTATCACATCTACAGCTTTGATGGAATCGTTGGCCGGCGTACGCTCTGCTTTCCACTACCTGAACCGTGTGCTGGTGGTGCTGCTTCAAACGCTGCTGCAAGACGAGCTCGCAGAGGGCTACAGTGAGCTTGATATCCCCTTATCTGAGATCCCTCTTACCCTGCATTCTGTATCAGAGCTAGCGAGACTGTGTTTGCGGCCTTTTGATGCTCAAGGTGAGGAGAGTGGCCAGGGGTCTGTGGATCTGGCCGTGAGTGGCTTTGATGATGTGGTGACCAGCGAGTTCCTGGAGAAGCTTGAAACTGTCGAGGTGTTTGAGCTTGACCCAGAAGAAAAGGTCAGCCTGCTGGTAGCACTGTGCCACCGCATACTAATGACATATTCAGTGGAAGACCATGTTGATAGCATGCAGCAACGGACAGCTGAATTGTGGAAGGAGCGCGTGGCAATGCTAAAAGAGGTCAATCGCAAGAAGGCTGAGAAGAAGAAGCAAAAAGAGATTGAGGGCAAAGGTACATTGGAATCATAAAAGTAATCAAATGTGAACTGAAATGTCATAGATTTTTATCAAAATGCATTTATTTATTCTACCTTCAAAAACTGTTGCTTATGAAACAACATGCTCTATTTATTCATAGCCCAAGATGAGAAGAAAAAAAAAGATGAGCCAAAGATCAAGAAAGAGGTCAAGGTAGAGCTGGTGGACATGATCAGTTCAGTCAAGAGCAGGCAGCTGATGAGCATGCAGGCCAAGAGAGAAAGAGAGGAGATGGACAAACAGAACAAAGGTGATCCTTGCTTCCCTTATACCCTTCAAACCAGTCAAGTATGGACTTTGAGTTTTGATTTGGCGACTAATTTGTTTCTGTACCATCCCCAAGAACGCATGGAAGAGGCGGCTGAAGAAGAGCGACTGCGCAGACAAAGAGCTACTGCAGAAAAGAATTTTCAAGAGGGTATAACAAAGGCCAGACTGGTCCTGCGCAGAACTCCCCTGGGTACAGACAGAAATCATAACAGGTCAGTGAAATATTTTAAACCTTAAAATTATGGCAAGTCAATTAACTTAAAAAATATGAATAAATTGTTGTTTGTCCAGATATTGGTTTTTCTCTGATGTTGTTCCTGGACTATACATTGAGAAAGGCTGGGTGCATGACAGCATCGACTACAGCTTCACCCCTCCTCTTGACGAAAAAACAACTGAGCCTGACGTGGACGACGAAGACGATGGTGAGCCTGCTGCTACACCAGGAAGAAAATATTTTTATAACGATGCGCATATGGAAGTGATGCATGTCTATTCATGTCATTTTTACACTGAAAATACGCAACATATATATTGATATTCTTGAACTTGCATGATCAAAACATCTTTGTAGGAGCTGACGATGATGGAAGCATCGATGGCACTAATAATGACGGCGCCCAGCCGGGGGCAGCAACCGACGTCTGTATAGAAACTACTTGTCCTAAGCAGGGACAGAATCTCTGGTTAGTATTTTATATTATTTTTCCCCTTTGGTTTGAGTATTTATACACTGTTTTCACAGCCATATCTGCTTCTAATCACCGAACATTGACAACAGGTTCATATGCGACAGTCCTGCTGAACTGGAGGAACTGGTGGACAGTCTTCATCCTCACGGAGTTAGAGAAAGTGAACTGAAGGCAAAGATAGAAAGCAGGTTAATGAATGAATGCTTAAGGGATAACTATTTATATTTATATACTTTCTATTTTTTTCTTAATCCTATTTGTATCTACCTGGGCCTGTAAGTTTCTCTTACTATTAGATCGTAATTTACAAACAACAGCAATGGAAGTAACTATGTCCCTGATGTCCTTGTACAGTTACCAGGACATCATACACTCCATTAATTTGACTCGAAAGGACAAAGTGGGCCTTGGAGTCCCTGATGAGGACACGGAGCTGCTGAAATATTTACGCAGTGATATTCAGGAGATAGCCTCACGCCTCCTGAAGGGCGGTCTGGGGTACTTTGATGATGACAAGGACATTGAAGATCAGGTGAGCAGGTTATCTGTGAATGGTAACCTACAACTGAATGTATTTGCTAATACCAAAGAATGACATAACTGTATGCTGCCTTTTTTATATCCATCCATTTTCTTCCGCTTCTCCAAAGTCAGGTCGCGGGGGCAGTAGCTTAAGCAGGGAAACCCAGACTTACCTCTCCCTAGCCACTTTTTCCAGCTCTTCCGGGGGAATCCTGAGGCATTCCCAAACCAGCCAGGAGACATAGTCCCCCCAACTTGTCCTGGGTCATCCCTGGGGCCTCCTTCTGGTGGGATGTTTCCGGAACACCTCACCAGGGAGGCGTCCGGGGGTATCTTAACGAGATGCCAGAGTCACCTCATCTGGCTCCTCTCGATGTGGAAGAGCAACGGCTCAACTCTGAGCCCCTCTGGCATGACAGAGCTTGTCACCCCATCTCTGAGGGAGAGCCCGGACACCCTGCGGAGGAATCTCATTTCGGCTGCTTGTCTCCGCAATCTTGTTCTTCAGGTCACGACCCACAACTCATGACCATAGGTGAGGGTAGGAACGTAGATCAACCAGTAAATGGAGAGCTTAGCTTTTTGGCTCAGCTTTCTTCACCCTGACAGTCCGATACAGAGTCCGCATCACAGCAGACGCTGCACCGATCCTCCTGTCGATCTTCCGCTCCATTCATTCCTCACTCGGGAACAAGACCCCAAGATACTTGAACTCCTCCACTTGGGGTAGGATCTCTTCCCGGACGTGGAAGAGAACTTCACCCTTTTTCGACTGTGGACAACGGCCTCAGATTTGGGGGTGCTGAGTTTCATCCCAGACGTGTCACACTCTGCTCCAAAGAGCTCCAGCAAGAGTTGGTCACGGCTTGATGAAGCCATCAGAACCAAATCATGTGCAAAAAGCAGAGAGACAATGCTGAGGCCACCATACCGGACCCCCTCAACACCTCGGCTGCGCCTTAAAATTCTGTCCATGGCTGTAATTAACATAATCTGTGACAAAGGGCAGCCTTAGTGGAGTCCAACTCTCACTGGGAACATATTCTATGTATTGCTGGCACTGCAGACCAAACTTTGATCCTGGTCATACAGGGACCGAACAGGGAATAGGGGGTGCGGTACACCATATTTCCAGCGCACCCTCCACATTACTCCCTGAGGGACACGGTCGAACGCCTTCTCAAAGTCCACAAAACACATGTAGACTGGTTTCGTGGGCACTTCTGACGGTGTCAAGCTGGTCCACCTTTCCATGGCCAGGACAAAAACCACACTGCTCCTCCTGAATCTGAGAGTCTACTTCAATACTGACCCTCCTCTCCAGAACCCCTGAATAGACTTTACCAGGGAGGGTGAGGAGTGTGATTTGGAACATAACCTGCGGTCCCGGACCACTACCCCGGTCTGCTGATCCAGACGAACTGTCCCTGATGTTCATCTGGTGTTGCAGAGGCATGTCAGCCAGGACAGCCTCACAACATCTAGAACCTTTAGGAACTCAGAGGAGCTTTTTAACCACCTCGGCGACCTCAAACCCAGAGATAGGAGAGCCTGCCTCAGAGCCACCAGGCTCTGCTTCCTCTTGGGAAGGCGTACCGGTCGAATTGAAGATGTCTCTGAAGTATTTGGCCCACCGACTCACAACTTCCTGAGTTGACGTCAGTAGCGCCCCATCCCCACTATACACAGTGTTGATGGGGACGGGGACCCACATTGTCATTTCAAGCTGTGTCTGGGCAGGCCCCATGGGTGTAGGCCCGGTCATCAGGCGCTCGCCATCGTGCCCCACCTCTGGGCCTGGCTCCAGAGGGAGGCCCCGGTGAGCCGTGTCCGGGCGAGGGAAAGCGAGGTCTAATATTTAAACTCATCATAAGGGCTCTTTTGAGTGTGCCTTGTCTAGTTCCTCACCTAGGACCTGTTTGCCATGGGTGACCCTGCTGGGGCATAAAGTCCCAGACAACTTACCTGCTAGGATCATTGGGACATACAAACCCATCCGCCATGATAAGTTGACTGCTCCGGGAGGGGGCCGTTTTTCTAATCTTTGTATTCTAACCCAAATTTTTTTTGTGCGTAATTGTTAAATTTTGCACAAATTGCCTGCTATTGATTCATTTGTCCCTTGCATCATCTGTACGCAGCTGGAAAAAATGGACAACTTGAAAGAATTGGGAGAGTCCATCATCACCATTCAGGCATGTGTGATCAAGAAGTTCTTGCAAGGATTCATGGCCCCCAAGCAGAAAATGAAGAAAAAGCAAGCCGGGGAAGAAAACAAAACTGAAGAGGTCGATGAGGAAAAGAAACTTGCAGAGGAGGCCAAGGTAAGAGAGAAAATAGAGGAAGAAAAATGATTGAGTACAGATCAGAACCCTCACCTGAGCCAACTGTGCCTGACGTTAGATGTCAAGTTTGCCTACGTAAGACAAGCATTGCAATGCCTACTGGTATTTTTTGTTGTGCCACCCCCCATAATGAGTCGGTGGTCATATGACATATCCCCCCACACCCCCAAAAAAATTACATTTGGGAAGAAAAAAAAAAAAATCAGCATTCCACCACTGGGTTCAATATAAATTTTCCATCTTTATATGAAAGTTGTAAATTGAATTTTGATGCTTCTGGTGTAAATTTTGATGCTTCTGGTGTAAATGGAGCATAGGATGTTTCCATTAAAATATGTACCTGTATATTAACAGATGTATACACAGTGTAACATCATTCATTCTCAACATTCACATAAACATTTGTGAACAAAATGAACAATGTATTTTAAAGGTGTACATATCTTGGAAAAGGAACTACAATTATTGTAGTTACATGCTGACATTTTCGCACCTACCTCCAACTTTGGCAGTTCCTAGTTGGGAATCCAAACCCGTGAGCTCAGGGACTCATAGGAGAGGATTGCTCCTCTTTCCTACGTCATGCAGGAAATTTTGTTTCCTCTAGAAGTCGTCTGTACTCTCTAGTGCACCGAACAGGCAATAGCATGTCACTGTATTTCACTAGCGTAAGCACGTCTGTTTTCAGACACACAGCTCTTGCTTGATCTTATTAAAAGTAATGAAGTTTTGTTTTTGATTGTCAGAGAATGGCTGGGCCTGAAGTGGCTTGTATCCTATGTAATGCCCAGGTTTGGGCTAACCATTATTTATTTCCATTGCATTTCGTTAGGTTGCAACAGCACTAGAGAAGTGGAAGACCGCTATCCGTGAGGCCCAGACCTTCTCCCGCATGCATGTGCTGCTGGGAATGTTGGATGCCTGCATAAAGTGGGACATGTCTGCCGAGAATGCCCGTTGCAAAGTTTGTCGAAAAAAAGGTAAAAACAAGTGGTCGGTAAATTTTTTTTTTATACTAAATTAAAAATAAGCTATAAAATGAAAATAAACCATGGTCATTTGCAAGGGAGCAAATAACATTGATTAAAACATTTTTATTAGTCTTATTTAAAGAATAACTTTTTCAACCCCTGTCAGGTGATGACGAGAAACTTATCCTCTGTGATGAGTGCAACAAGGCCTTCCATCTTTTCTGCCTGAGACCAGTGATATACCGCATACCCGAAGGCGAGTGGTTGTGCACGGCCTGTCAGCCCACAGTGGCCAGACGAGGCACACGTTCAAGGTAAGGGTTCATATCAGTGAGTTGTGACTTAGTTTTGCATTTCACTTTGCTTGAACATTCAAACCAGTGCCACTTGAATACTACAGTGAATTAGTCAGCAATAAAGTTGTTCTTTAGGAACTACAAACAAGACAGCGATGAAGAGGATGAGGAGGAGGAGTCTGAAGACGAAGACTCCGACGGGGAGGACGATGACGAGGAAGAATCTGAATACAAGGCTTTGGGCCACAGCTGTGAGTATTGCCGAAAGGAACAAACTGAATGTGGTGGAAAAAGTAGAAGACAGCAGTAAGTGGCACACAGTCTCCTGGCCCTCCTTCCATCTCCCTTTTCTTTCTCTCTCTTTTTTTGGGGGGGCTGGGGTACTTAATCATTGTCTGCATAATTTTGCCAATGTTTCGTGTCTTAATAGCCTTTTGTTTTTGCTTGACAGTGAGACCAAGAAAGAAAGTTAAGCAGTCTTTGCCTGTGCAGAAAAGTAAATCTAAAAAGAAGTCATCTTCTACTAGTCACAGTGGCAAGCAAAGGACTGGTCCCAGTAGCCCTGCAGACATCGATGAACTGGTGAGAAAGCAGATCAGTCCTGTACTCACTGTCAACTGTATTGTGGTTGTTCCAAATTCTACAGTCAGAATATTCATTTGGTATTCGTGTAGTGAGCTAAATGTTGCTTGTGTGTCATTTCTGAAGGTGCGTCAGAGCACCCAGTCAGGAGTGCGCAGACAAGCACTTCAGCTGGAGAGGTGTGAGGAAATCCTTAAAAAACTGACCAAGTTCCGATACAGCTGGCCCTTTAGGTAAGTGGACATTGTTACTGATGTGAATGAAGCTTCAGCTATTTTTTTTTCTTTCTTCTCCCCACGATTCTTAAGCTTAACCCAATTAATAACCATCACGGCAATAGTGGTGATTCCATACAGTGATCTCGAATGCTCTTAATCCTTTTAGGGAACCCGTGTCCCCAGAAGAGGCAGAGGACTATCTGGACATCATTTCACAGCCCATGGATTTCCAGACAATGCAGGGCAAGTTCAGCCAAGGCTTGTATCGCCACGGTAACGATTTCATAGAGGACATGAAGCTGGTCTTCTCCAATGCCGAGGAATACAATGAGCAGGGCAGCACCGTGCTCTCCTGCATGACCAAGACTGAGCAGGCCTTCACAGAGCTGCTCCAGAAGCTGCTACCTAGCCTAAGCTACCTCCGACGACGCTCACGCAAGCGCGTCAGTCGAGCTCCTGCGACATCAGAGGAGGAAGATGACGATGAGGAGGAGGAGGAAGAAGAAGAAGAGGAGGAGGAGGAGGAGGGGGAGGACCGGGCACCACCAGAGAGAGGAATTCAGAATGACAAGTCAAATGCGAAGAAAAGCAGAAATAGACGGGGAGTGCATGATGAGGAGAGTGAGGAGGAAGAGGAGGATGACAGCAAGAGGAGAAGTAAGAGGACCGCTTCCAAAGCGCCCAGGAAGGATTACAGCGAGGAGGATTGCGATGGTGAGCGAGACACTCGTAGAACTTTGCAGCGGCGGGGCCAGACGGAGGCCGACAGGGTGAGCAGCGATGACGAGGGGGCTGGGCGACAGCGACGTTCCAAGAGACAGAAACGCTCATGAAGCCCAGGGAGCGATTCGTTTTGTCATCCTTCTTACTTTTTAGTTCTTGTCCAAGTGATCAGACTGCTTTCCAACAGTCAGCAGGGAATCAAACCTTGCAATGACTCTTTGTCTTATTAAATTTCTGTTCATATTTTTCAAAAACGATTTATATTTGTAACGTAAAATTGGTGTTTAATTTTTCTTTTTTCCTTCCAATTGTGAAATAAGACATTTTAGAGAGGTCCTCACAGCTCTTCAACACACCTTTCTACACGTGCTTCTCAAATACTGCTGGGATTGAATCAACGTGACTTAATGTGCATGGAAAAGCACATTGGAGTCTTGTCACTTTCTCTGGGCTTTTTTTAAATGTTCCCGTGTCTCAGTAGTGCACGTTTTGTTTTTGTTTTCGGACTAAAAGTACCAAGTCAGGTGTACGTGTAGCTAAGAATAGGACCTCTTATGCACCCCATGAACACTTTAAATAATGTATAATATGGATGACAACATAAATATCACTTCTCAGTCAAATGCAAGTTTTGTACAGTAAACTTAATTTCTCAAACCCTTTGGTTGGATGCTGTGTTGTACTTTACTGCCCTAATGTTGAGTTTTGAACCAGCAAGCGGACTTAACGAGTGTCATCATTTGGATCTTCAGTTCACCAGTGGTCTGCCACTTTAAACAAAGCGGTACCTCAAGGTTCTGTCAAGTGCACTACTTTGTGTAAAATGTACCAAACAAGCCAGCAGCTGCACGACCACTTTGCAAAAAAAAACAATGTGCATAAACATTTGTAAACCAACAAATATGTTGTGATGGGTATTTTTGAAGAATTCATATTTTTTGCACATTTTATTTGCGTTTTGTAAGTCATGTCTGCATTAATGTTTAATCAGGAATCTTGTATTTGTCCAGAGAACATGTTTGGTATTTTTTTATTTTTTATTTTTTACTCATCTGTCCTGGCAAAAATTTAATCGTGCATTTTTGCAACACCTCAACAATGATTTACAATCAAAAAGCAGCTCCTCTTCACTGAGTCACCAGGTGGCGTTCCTCTCCTGTTTTCCATCAGATTCAGTGACTGCTCTTCTGACACTTATCTAGCCACTTTGTCTTTAACATCATACAGGGAAGGAAATTGTTTGTAACACATCACTTGAACATTCTCCTGTGTAGGTCTTCTGTTACACGACCAGCCTAGACGCTGACCTCTATCCCCCCTGTGCCCATTCTGTAATGTATTTTCTTGATAGCTTCTTTTATGCCACAATGTTTGGGTGTTAGTCTCTGCTTTGCTCCACTTTTACAACCAGTAAGTGAAATTTGACTGCCCTTCTCAAGATGAGACCTGACTGTCT
This sequence comes from Phycodurus eques, assembly GCF_024500275.1. Lineage (NCBI taxonomy): Eukaryota > Metazoa > Chordata > Actinopteri > Syngnathiformes > Syngnathidae > Phycodurus > Phycodurus eques. Next base: position 24,803,260 of record NC_084531.1, read on the forward strand.
TTCACACACCCCTTTTATATGTATATTTATAGTCTAGGCAGGTTTAAGGAGTAATGATGTGTAAAGGTTTTTCAATAAACGCTATGGAGCAAGATTGATGTCCTTGTTTTGTATCAATTACATTATTCCAATTTTGCTGTTTGACAAAACATTTGTCACTTTCTGCTTATAGTGGTAGCGTATCAATGACAAACAATATGAAGGACATAATTACAAATCTGGTTATGACTGCAAGTCTGCGTTCTTAGGAGTATATAACACACCAGATGTGTCCAGACAAATGAAAGATTGAGTTGGCAAGCTATCTATTTGGTAACAAGTGAAGAGGCTACAATGGATGAGTGAAAAAGGGAAATGTACTGGAAATATTCCTCTGAAAATGGATCTCAAGTTCCTTCCTATGGTGAAAACCCAATGGAGCCAAAGCCTTCATAAAAATGATGTGCACTTGAATTAATTTTGATCCGGAATTGTTCATCACTTTGAATGCTAAAAGTAGTTCATATAGTGGACAACAGGTGCAACGCTTACATTTGATTAGCAATTAGCAGTGAGGTGTAAAAACAAAAATGATTTTCCCATGCATTTCAAAGGACGAACAACAATGAGTGCAGTTCTATTTTATCCCTGCTGACCGCCAGAGAGCGGTGCTGATTGCACTGAAGTTTTCCTTAGCGCATGCGCAGTTATACTATGCATACCAAAAAGGTCAAGTGTGATGCCCCAGAACGGATAGAAGTTCTGGTGTCACAAAGGTCTCGGTTCCTCTTTTTATTCTCGTGTGCATTTTCATATACTGCTGGATACAGAAACTGGAGAAAAATAGGAATTGTTTATCAGACATTAATTCCCCCGTCGTTGGCAGCCTTTTGCCTGTAAAGTCGGAGCTGCGATGCTGATTTGGTTTGTGTTGAGAAATTGTTTGCCGCTGCCGTGGTGTGTCTTTAGTTTGAGACCCAGTGTGGTGGAACGACTTTCTAACCTGTCCCAATGAGACGAAGGGAAGGTTGTTGACTCTGTCTGTTCTTCACGATGGAATGGTGTAACTATTGATTGACTGAGTTAGCCTGGTGTTAGCGCCCAGGCTACTGGAATCTGTCTCGTATTTTGCCCATTTTAGCTTTTTTTTTTTTTTTTTGCTGGCGTTGCAACTTCTTGAAGCGAGCCGCCGATGGGGGTTTCTCTGCCGAGTTTATAACTTTGGACTGTGGCCTTTGCTGGTGACTGCTTCGCATCTCCTCTCTAAGCTTAAAACGTTGCGGTTTCACTGAGTGAGCCGCTGATGCTGCGCCTTCTTGCAAATGTTGAAAAATGGCGTCTGCGCCCCTTTCCCACACCTTGTGCTTTTGGTTCCCACATCAGTGTTTAGCATTGGCCTCTTGTGCTGCGCAACTGGTTGGCACCGTTTGTCTGTTTGGTTGAATAATTTCTGCGTTTATTTGTGGCCTTTGCTGGTGTTGGGAGTGTTCACATCCCCTCTCCCAGCTTACGGTGTTGCGGCTTTGCAGAGTGAGCCGCTGGTGCTACGTGTCTCATTTTTGTTGAGTAGGTGGCGTCCGCGCCCCCCTTCCCTCAGCTTACATGGCTTTATTTGTCGCTTTAACACTATTGGTCTTGTGTTGGGTGTAAGCTGCTTCCACCGCGCATCCCGCATCTGGTAGCGCTGCGCGACTCTGCTGTGTAGGCGGCCCTTCCTTCAGCTTATTGTGTACGGTGTCCTGTTTTGCCACTCACAATGGAAGACACTCAATGTTGTGTTGCCTTTGGTGGCCACCTTGAGGCCACTGGTGGAAGTGGGCTCTGCACAGTATGACTCTGTCCTGTCCTCTTTGTCGAGAGTTTTTCTCGAGAGCCGTGCATGGATGGCGGTTGCATGCCTCCCACGTTGTGGTGAGCCTTCCTCAGGCAATGGAGGCCCTTTCCTACCTTTTCACCCCGCCCATCACAGGACCTTTTGAAGGGGCTACATATTCCTGGAGAGATGCTGTGGCTCTCTCCTAAACTGTGAGCAGGTGACCAGGTTTTCGCAGCCAGGCATGATGCTGCGGGGGCCGGACTGGATCGGATGCCGGACATTGAGCTGACCATGGTATCCTTATTGTGTCCCCGGAAGGGCCACTTCGGTCTGCTGTGCGGTGTCCTCGACTTATATGTCGGGTAACCAATGACCTGATGATCTTCTGGGGCCTTTTCTGGTGGTCCACGCACTGGCGATATTGGTAACTCCATGGCTCAACTTCAATGGTGACCGCACTGATGTCACTGCGGCTATCCAGCGCACAGTTTGCCTTTATACTCGAGCGCAACCCACGCGTGGGTGTACTGCAGTTCTCCTCCAAGTCAGGGGTGTTGCTACGGCTGGTATTGGTGAGGACGCCACATGGTGGAGTTTCCTCTGCATTTTTTTTTTTTTACCATTTCCGGTAGCCATTTTTCCTTTCCTTTCCCGAACAAGGAACAGCAACAACGATGGTGACCGTGGAACAGTGTCTGCGAGAACAAATGGGCCTAGATGACCAGATGATATGTTTAATTATGCTGCAAAATTGCTCAAAAAGGCAGCGGCGGCTGAATCACATAGGTCGTCATGTTACAATTTAGTCAATAAAGGCCTAGGACTGGAGCGAAAGTGAATGCTTTGACGCTCGCCTTTCGGCAGCACGACCTCCGAGAGTCTGAGAAGAGACCTCATCTGAAAGCTGGATTCCCAAGGATTGTCTGTGTGACTTCCTAGCCCGCTCGCCTGAAATTAAGGGACCAAAAGTCATGCCAAAGTCATAGAGGTCGTCATGGTACAAGAACGGCATTAAGGCCTACGACTGGAGCAAAACTGAGGGTTTTGACGCGCCCCGCTCGGCCCCACGACCTCCAAGAGGCTTAGGAGAGGCCTCCCCTGAAAGGTGGATTCACAACAATCGAGTGTGTCGAACGTCAGCCCACTAGCTCAAACTTAAGGGTTCAAATGTTCTGCCGAAATCACATAGCTCGTCATGTTACAATTTAGTCAATAAAGGCCGACTACTGGAGCGAAACTGAGGGCTTTGACGCCTGCCGCTCGGCCCCACGACCACCAAGAGGCTTGGGAGAGGCCTCCCCTGAAAGGTGGATTCACAACAATCGAGTGTGTCGAACGTCAGCCCACTAGCTCAAACGTAAGGGTTCAAAAGTTCTGACGAAATCACATAGGTTGTCATGTTACAATTTAGTCAATAAAGGCCGACGACTGGAGCGAAACTGAATGCTTTGACGCTCGCCTTTCGGCCGCACAATCGTCCAGAGACTTGGGGGAGACCTCCCCTGAAAGCTGGATTCCCAATGATGGTGTGTGCCACGTTTCAGACCACTATCTTGAGATTAGAAACCCAAATGTCCCGCCAAAATCACATAGGTCGTCATGTTACAATTTAATCATTCAACGCATACTACTAGAGCGAAACTGAATGCTTTCACGGGCGCTGCTCGGCCCCACAACCGTCCACAGACTTGGGGGAGACCTCCCCTGAAAGGTGGAATCACAACGATCGAGTGTGTCGAACTTCAGCCCACTAACTCAAACTTAAGGGTTCAAAAGTTCTGCTGAAATCACATAGGTCGTCATGTTACAATTTCGTCAATAAAGGCCTCCTACCGGAGCGAAATGGAATGCTTTGACGGTCGCCGCTCGGCCCCATAACCGTCCAGAGACTTGGGGGAGACCTCCCCTGAAAGGTGGATTCACATCAATCGAGGGTGTCGAACGTCAGCCCACTAGCTCAAACGTAAGGGTTCAAATGTTCTGCCGAAATCACATAGGTCGTCATGTTACAATTTAGTCAATAAAGGCCGACTACTGGAGCGAAACTGAGGGCTTTGACGCCTGCCGCTCGGCCCCACGACCACCAAGAGGCTTGGGAGAGGCCTCCCCTGAAAGGTGGATTCACAACGATCGAGTGTCTCGAACGTCAGCCCACTAGCTCAAAGTTAAGGGTTCAAAGCTTCTGCCGAAATCACATAGGTGGTGTTGTTACAATTTCGTCAATAAAGGCCTACTACTGGAGCGAAATGGAATGCTTTGAAGGTCGCCACTCGGCCCCACAACCGTCCAGAGACTTGGGGGAGACCTCCCCTGAAAGGTGGATTCACATCGATCGAGTGTGTCGAACGTCAGCCCACTAGCTCAAACTTAAGGGTTCTAATTTTCTGCCGAAATCACATAGGTCGTCATGTTACAATTTCGTCAATAAAGGCCTACTACTGGAGCGGAATGGAATGCTTTGAAGGTCGCCGCTCGGCCCCACAACCGTCAAGAGACTTGGGGGAGACCTCCCCTGAAAGGTGGATTCACATCGATCGAGTGTGTCAAACGTCAGCCCACTAGCTCAAACCTAAGGGTTCTAATGTTCTGCCGAAATCACATAGGTGGTCATGTTACAATTTAGTCAATAAAGGCCTACTACTGGAGCGAACCTGAATGCTTTGACGGTCACCGCTCGGCCCCACAACCGTCCAGAGACTTGGAGGAGACCTCCCCTGAAAGGTGGATTCACAACGATCGAGTTTGTCAAACGTCAGCCCACTAGCTCAAACTTAAGGGTTCAAAAGTTCTGCCGAAATCACATAGGTCGTCCTGTTACAATTTAGTCAATAAAGGCCTACTACTGGAGCGAAACTGAATGCTTTGACGGTCGCCGCTCGGCCCCACAACCGTCCAGAGACTTGGGGGAGATCTCCCCTGAAAGGTGGATTCACAACAATAGAGTGTGCCACGTTTCAGACCACTAGCTTGAGATTAGGCACCCAAAAGTCCCGCCAAAATCACATAGGTCGTCATGTTACAATTTAATCATTCAACGCATACTACTGGAGCGAAACTGAGAATTTCGTCAATAAAGGCCGACTACTGGAGCGAACCTGAATGCTTTGACGGTCGCCGCTCGGCCCCACAACCGTCCAGAGACTTGGGGGAGACCTCCCCTGAAAGGTGGATTTACACCGATCGAGTGTGTCGAACGTCAGCCCACTAGCTAAAATTTTAGGGTTCAAAAGGTCTGCCAAAATCACATAGTTCGTCATGTTACAATTTAGTCAATAAAGGCCTACTACTGGAGCGAAACTGAATGCTTTGACGGTCACCGCCCGGCCCCACAACCGTCCAGTGACTTGGGGGAGAACTCCCCTGAAAGCTGGATTCCCAATAATGGTGTGTGCCACGTCTCAGACCACTAGCTTGAGATTAGGCACCCAAAAGTCCCACCAAAATCACAGAGGTCGTCATGTTACAATTTAATCATTCAACGCATACTACTGTAGCGAAACTGAGGGCTTTGACACTCACCGCTCGGCCCCACGACCTCCAAGAGGCTTGGGAGAGGCCTCCCCTGAAAGGTGAATTCACAACGATCGAGTGTGTTGAACGTCAGCCCACTAGCTCAAACTTAAGGGTTCAAAAGTTCTGCCGAAATCACATAGGTGGTCATGTTACAATTTCGTCAATAAAGGACTACTACTGGAGCGGAATGGAATGCTTTGAAGGTCGCCGCTCGGCCCCACAACCGTCAAGAGACTTGGGGGAGACCTCCCCTGAACGGTGGATTCACATCGATCGAGTGTGTCGAACGTCAGCCCACTAGCTCAAACCTAAGGGTTCTAATGTTCTGCCAAAATCACATAGGTGGTCATGTTACAATTTAGTCAATAAAGGCCTACTACTGGAGCGAACCTGAATGCTTTGACGGTCACCGCTCGGCCCCAAAACCGTCCAGAGACTTGGAGGAGACCTCCCCTGAAAGGTGGATTCACAACAATCGAGTGTGTTGAACGTCAGCCCACTAGCTCAAACTTAAGGGTTCAAAGGTTCTGCCGAAATCACATAGGTCGTCGTGGTACAATTTAGTCAATAAAGGGCTCCGACTGGAGCGAAACTGAATGCTTTGACGGTTGCCGCTCGGCCCCACAACCGTCCAGACTTGGTGGAGACCTCCCCTGAAAGGTGGATTCAAAACGATCGAGTGTGTCCAACGTCAGCCCACGAGCTCAAACTTACGGGGTCAAAAGTTCTGCAGAAATCACATAGGTCGTCATGTTACAATTTAGTCAATAAAGGGCTGCGACTGGAGTGAAACTTCATGCTTTGACGGTCGCCGCTCGGCCCCACAACCGTCCAGAGACTTGGGGGAGGACCTCCCCTGAAAGGTGGCTTTACAACGATCGAGTGTGTCGAACGTCAGCCCACGAGCTCAAACTTAAGGGTTCAAAGGTTCTGCCGAAATCACATCGGTCGTCATGTTACAATTTAGTCAATAAAGGGCTCCGACTGGATTGAAACTTCATGCTTTGACGGTCGCCGCTCGGCCCCACAACCGTCCAGAGACTTGGGGGAGGACCTCCCCTGAAAGGTGGCTTTACAACGATCGAGTGTGTCGAACGTCAGCCCACGAGCTCAAACTTAAGGGTTCAAAAGTTCTGCCGAAATCACATCGGTCGTCATGTTACAATTTAGTCAATTAAGGGCTCCGACTGGAGCGAAACTGAATGCTTTGACGGTCGCCGCTCGGCCGCACAACCGTCCAGAGACTTGGGGGAGACCTCCCCTGAAAGGTGGATTTACAACGATCGAGTGTGCCACGTTTCAGACCACTTGCTTGAGATTAGGCACCCAAAAGTCCCGCCAAAATCACATAGGTTGTCATGTTACAATTTAATCATTCAACGCATACTACTGGAGCGAAACTGAGAATTTCGTCAATAAAGGCCGACTACTGGAGCGAACCTGAATGCTTTGACGGTCGCCGCTCGGCCCCACAACCGTCCAGAGACTTGGGGGAGACCTCCCCTGAAAGGTGGATTTACAACGATCGAGTGTGTCGAACGTCAGCCCACTAGCTAAAATTTTAGGGTTCAAAAGGTCTGCCAAAATCACATAGTTCGTCATGTTACAATTTAGTCAATAAAGGCCTACTACTGGAGCGAAACTGAATGCTTTGACGGTCACCGCCCGGCCCCACAACCGTCCAGTGACTTGGGGGAGAACTCCCCTGAAAGCTGGATTCCCAATAATGGTGTGTGCCACGTCTCAGACCACTATCTTGAGATTAGGCACCCAAAAGTCCCACCAAAATCTCAGAGGTCGTCATGTTACAATTTAATCATTCAACGCATACTACTGTAGCGAACCTGAGGGCTTTGCCGCTCGCCGCTCGGCCCCACGACCTCCAAAAGGCTTGGGAGAGGCCTCCCCTGAAAGGTGGATTCACAACGATCGAGTGTGTCGAAGGTCAGCCCACTAGCTCAAACTTGAGGGTTCAAAGGTTCTGCCGAAATCACACGTCAGCCCACGAACTTACGACCTCCAAGCGGCTTGGGAGAGGCCTCCACTGAAAGGTGGATTCACAACGATCGAGTGTGTCGAAAGTCAGCCCACTAGCTCAAACTTGAGGGTTCAAAAGTTCTGCCGAAATCACATAGGTCGTCATGTTACAATTTCGTCAATAAAGGCCTACTACTGGAGCGAACCTGAATGCTTTGACGGTCGCCGCTCGGCCCCACAACCGTCCAGAGACTTGGGGGAGACCTCCCCTGAAAGGTGAATTTACAACGATCGAGTGTGCAACGTTTCAGACCACTATCTTGAGATTAGGCACCCAAAAGTCCCGCCAAACTCACATCGGTTGTCATGTTACAATTTAATAATTCAACGCATAGTACTGGAGCGAAACTGAGAATTTCGTCAATAAAGGCCTACTACTGGAGCAAACCTGAATGCTTTGACGGTCGCCGCTCGGCCCCACAACCGTCCAGAGACTTGGGGGAGACCTCCCCTGAAAGGTGGATTTACAACGATCAAGTATGCCGAACGTCAGCCCACTAGCTCAAATTTTAGGGTTCGAAAGTTCTGCCGAAATCACATAGGTGGTCATGTTACAATTTAGTCAATAAAGGCCTACTACTGGAGCGAAACTGAGGGCTTTGACGCTCGCCGCTTGGCCCCACGACCTCCAAAAGGCTTGGGAGAGGCCTCCCCTGAAAGGTGGATTCACAACGATCGGGTGTGTCCAACGTCAGCCCACTAGCTCAAAGTTAAGGGTTCGAAAGTTCTGCCGAAATCACATAGGTGGTCATGTTACAATTTAGTCAATAAAGGCCTACTACTGGAGCGAACCTGAATGCTTTGACGGTCACCGCTCGGCCCCAAAACCGTCCAGAGACTTGGGGGAGACCTCCCCTGAAAGGTGGATTCACAACGATAGAGTGTGCCACGTTTCACACCACTAGCTTGAGATTAGGCACCCAAAAGTCCAGCCAAAATCACATAGGTCGTCATGTTACAATTTAATCATTCAACGCATACTGCTGGAGCGAAACTGAGGGCTTTGACGCTCACCGCTCGGCCCCACGACCTCCAAGAGGCTTGGGAGAGGCCTCCCCTGAAAGGTGAATTCACAACGATCGAGTGTGTTGAACGTCAGCCCACTAGCTCAAACATAAGGGTTCAAAAGTTCTGCCGAAATCACATAGGTGGTCATGTTACAATTTAGTCAATAAAGGACTACTACTGGAGCGAAACTGAATGCTTTGACGGTCGCCGCTCGGCCCCAAAACCGTCCAGAGACTTGGGGGAGACCTCCCCTGAAAGGTGAATTTACAACGATCGAGTGTGCAACGTTTCAGACCACTATCTTGAGATTAGGCACCCAAAAGTCCCGCCAAACTCACATCGGTTGTCATGTTACAATTTAATCATTCAACGCATAGTACTGGAGCGAAACTGAGAATTTCGTCAATAAAGGCCTACTACTGGAGCGAACCTGAATGCTTTGACGGTCGCCGCTCGGCCCCACAACCGTCCAGAGACTTGGGGGAGACCTCCCCTGAAAGGTGGATTTACAACGATCAAGTGTGCCGAATGTCAGCCCACTAGCTCAAATTTTAGGGTTCGAAAGTTCTGCCGAAATCACATAGGTGGTCATGTTACAATTTAGTCAATAAAGGACTACTACTGGAGCGAAACTGAATGCTTTGACGGTCGCCGCTCGGCCCCAAAACCGTCCAGAGACTTGGGGGAGACCTCCCCTGAAAGGTGGATTCACAACGATCGAGTGTGTCGAACGTCAGCCCACTAGCTCAAACTTAAGGGTTCAAAAGTTCTGCCGAAATCACATCGGTCGTCATGTTACAATTTAGTCAATAAAGGGCTCCGACTGAAGCGAAACTGAATGCTTTGACGGTCGCCGCTCGGCCGCACAACCGTCCAGAGACTTGGGGGAGACCTCCCCTGAAAGGTGGATTTACAACGATCGAGTGTGCCACGTTTCAGACCACTTGCTTGAGATTAGGCACCCAAAAGTCCCGCCAAAATCACATAGGTTGTCATGTTACAATTTAATCATTCAACGCATACTACTGGAGCGAAACTGAGAATTTCGTCAATAAAGGCCGACTACTGGAGCGAACCTGAATGCTTTGAGGGTCGCCGCTCGGCCCCACAACCGTCCAGAGACTTGGGGGAGACCTCCCCTGAAAGGTGGATTTACAACGATCGAGTGTGTCGAACATCAGCCCACTAGCTAAAATTTTAGGGTTCAAAAGGTCTGCCAAAATCACATAGTTCGTCATGTTACAATTTAGTCAATAAAGGCCTACTACTGGAGCAAAACGGAATGCTTTGACGGTCACCGCCCGGCCCCACAACCGTCAAGTGATTTGGGGGAGAACTCCCCTGAAAGCTGGATTCCCAATAATGGTGTGTGCCACGTCTCAGACCACTATCTTGAGATTAGGCACCCAAAAGTCCCACCAAAATCACAGAGGTCGTCATGTTACAATTTAATCATTCAACGCATACTACTGTAGCGAAACTGAGGGCTTTGACGCTCGCCGCTCGGCCCCACGACCTCCAAAAGGCTTGGGAGAGGCCTCCCCTGAAAGGTGGATTCACAACGATCGAGTGTGTCGAAAGTCAGCCCACTAGCTCAAACTTGAGGGTTCAAAAGTTCTGCCGAAATCACATAGGTCGTCATGTTACAATTTCGTCAATAAAGGCCTACTACTGGAGCGAAATGGAATGCTTTGACGCTCGACGCTCGGCCCCACAACCGTCCAGAGACTTGGGGGAGACCTCCCCTGAAAGGTGAATTTACAACGATCGAGTGTGCAACGTTTCAGACCACTATCTTGAGATTAGGCACCCAAAAGTCCCACCAAACTCACATCGGTTGTCATGTTACAATTTAATCATTCAACGCATACTACTGGAGCGAAACTGAGAATTTCGTCAATAAAGGCCTACTACTGGAGCGAACCTGAATGCTTTGACGGTCGCCGCTCGGCCCCACAACCGTCCAGAGACTTGGGGGAGACCTCCCCTGAAAGGTGGATTTACAACGATCAAGTGTGTCGAACGTCAGCCCACTAGCTCAAATTTTAGGGTTCGAAAGTTCTGCCGAAATCACATAGGTGGTCATGTTACAATTTAGTCAATAAAGGCCTACTACTGGAGCGAAACTGAGGGCTTTGACGCTCGCCGCTCGGCCCCACGACCTCCAAAAGGCTTGGGAGAGGCCTCCCCTGAAAGGTGGATTCACAACGATCGGGTGTGTCCAACGTCAGCCCACTAGCTCAAAGTTAAGGGTTCGAAAGGTCTGCCGAAATCACATAGGTGGTCTTGTTCCAATTTCGTCAATAAAGGCCTACTACTGGAGCGAAACTGAATGCTGTGACGGTCGCTGCTCGGCCCCACAACCATCCAGAGACTTGGGGGAGACCTCCCTTGAAAGGTGGATTCACAACGATCGAGTATGTCGAACGTCAACCCACGAGCTCAAACTTAAGGGTTCACAAGGTCTGCCGAAATCACATAGGTCTTCATGTTACAATTTCGTCAATAAAGGCCTACGACTTGAGCGAAACTTCATGCTTTGACGGTCGCCGCTCGGCCCCACAGCCGACCAGAGACTTGGGGGAGACCTCGTCTGAAAGGTGGATTCACAACGATCGAGTGTGTCGAACGTCAGCCCACTAGCTCAAACTTAAGGTTTCGAAAGTTCTGCCGAAATCACATCGGTCGTCATGTTACAATTTAGTCAATAAAGTCCTCCTACTGGAGCGAACCTGAATGCTTTGACGGTTGCCGCTCGGCCCCACAACCGTCCAGACTTGGTGGAGACCTCCCCTGAAAGGTGGATTCAAAACGATTGAGTGTGTCGAACGTCAGCCCACGAACTTACAACCTCCAAGCGGCTTGGGAGAGGCCTCCACTGAAAGGTGGATTCACAACGATCGAGTGTGTCGAACGTCAGCCCACTAGCTCAAACTCAAGGGTTCAAAAGTTCTGCCGAAATCACATCGCTGGTCTTGTTACAATTTCGTCAATAAAGGCCTACTACTGGAGAGAAACTGTATGCTTTGACGGTCGCCGCTCGGCCCCACAGCCGACCAGAGACTTGGGGGAGACCTCCCCTGAAAGGTGGATTCACAACGATCGAGTGTGTCGAACGTCAGCCCACTAGCTCAAACAATCGAGTGTGCCACGTTTCAGACCACTGTGGGCTGACGTTTCAGACCACTGTGGGCTGACGTTTCAGACCACTGTGGGCTGACGTTCGACACGCTCGATCGTTGTGAATCCACCTTTCAGGGGAGGCCTCTCCCAAGTCTCTCGGAGGTCGTGCGGCCGAAAGGTGAGCGTCAAAGCATTCCGTTTTGTTCCAGTCGTAGGCCTTTATTGACTAAATTGTATCATGATGACCTATGTGATTTCGGGCAGGACTTTTGAACCCTTAAGTTTGAGCTAGTGGGCTGACGTTCGACACACTCGATCGTTATGAATCCACCTTTTACACGTTTTACCTTTTAGGCTTGAACATGCCTTTTCAGGTCTGCCCAAATAGTTTAAATAGGATCGAGATCAGGACTTTGCGATGGCCAGTCCAAAAAATAGACTTTGTAACCACTTTTGCAGTATGCTTCGGGTCATTTGCGCCCAAGCTTTAACTTCCTGGCTGATGTCACGAAATGATGCCTCAGTATCTCCACATAATGTTGTTTTCTCCTCATCAACAACACAAATTTTGGGCCCTCATTAGCTTAGTTGTTTTATTTTTTTTTTCAGAGCAATCATATTTTACGGTTAGGAGTACACATCCACGCAAAATCCACAATTCGATTTCCCAAAATCTGGGGGATGCAGAGGTGTTATATTTTGTCATTATAGTATTTCTAAAACAACAAATCTAATAGTGGCCTAAGATTCTTTTTTTTATTACAATGATAAAATCTATAACAATAATTTCATTTATTTACACTTTAGTTAGACGTTAGAAGCCCTGTGTTAAAATTATAAACCTATTGCATGCAATTGTGTTTATTTTGTTGGCTTAAAATCTATATTTAAATACACTTGTGTGTCTCTCTTTTATGTGGTTTCCAGCATCAGATGTCACAAGATTCTTATCTGGGACGTTTACCCGATTTAGTAAATAAATCTGATAGTGAAAGCTTTGGTCAACACTTTGTGATCTCACTATGTGATCATCAGTGATGGACGCTTTTTATCGCAGCAGTGTAATCATTAAACAAGATTATCCTTTGTTCTCTTTAACAAATAACCATCCACGAGTACCTCTAGTGGAAGTACAAATCGGGGTTACAATGTGGCCTATTTGCTGCATCTTGACACCTGTCCCACCGGTCCCATTCCAGAAAGCAACACAGAGAGTCAAGCTCTCATGATGGGAAAATGGAGCTGAGAGCATAAATGTGATTTATGTCATATCAAGGCACACTTCAGACTGAGCTCAGTCAACAGTAGCACCAAAAAAAGAAGTCACTCTGCCCCTTACAGAGCACAAAGGGGCCCTGAAAATCATGTCAACTTACATGACCGAGAAGTGAAATGCTCTAAATTTCTCTCTCCCTTTTGCTTGCAAGTACAAGTTATTACTAAAAAAAAAAAACAGCCTTCTCCACCAATTTTCTCCACTGATGTGCTTCCCCTTGCTTTGATGATATAACCAAAATATGAGGAAAGAAAAGTGGGTGAGTGCAGAAACAGAGGAGTTCAGAGGATGGCATTTTCTCTCGGGAATTTGCTTCCCAAAAGGGATCCGGCACGAGTCTGAAAGAAGTCTTCTCTTAGACCGAACTTCTCCAAACAGCATATTTGCATATCAGTCATTTATTCTCTCAACCACACGCATCAACGCAATGACGCACACTCCTTGTACGCTGTTCATATCCCATGTCTGGCCTCTCATCAAACGACAACCGCACGAATAAGGTGTTGCTGTTCACATCTTCATCAGTCCTCCTGAAACATGTTGATAAAATAAGAAAATAAGCAAAAGGAAATGGGAGAATAAACCCAGTCACCCGAGGATTTCTTTGAACTCAGGGATCCAGATACGGTGGCGGAAACAATTGGATGAGCGTGCTGTGGGGGAGATGAAAGGCAGTCAGACATGTCGATGTAATAAGTGGGATGAGGCCTTTCATGATTCATACTAAGGCTTCATCTCCCTGCTCAGTCAAGCTCCAAAATACATCTCGGAATTCTTTGTAAAGCTTAGCAGAATGTAATTAACTTTCTCCACCGGTTGTGCGCTTCAGTTCTCTTTTACAACACGTCTTTGAGACAGATCGTGCTTTTATACCCTTTTGCTTCTATTTTTTTTTGGCAATTAGGAAATATCATTTGATGTAAGAAGAAGGAATAATAAATAGTCCTCTGCAGCCTGAAGTCGATTAGCTTAGCATGATGGAAGTGAAGTAAACTGCAAGGAAAAGTTTAGAAAACTATTCCAGTCTACAGTATAAGTGGAACAGCAACGACACAAACGTACGGTGTGAGAAGTTAAGTGGGGGCTCTTAGTTGGTCTGTATATGTGAACTCTGAACCCATCAATTGTTAGCTTTGACTCGACATTGCAGGTGAGTAACTTGTACAGTGTGAGTTGAACTTTGGAGACGGTAATTTGTACAGTGTTTGCACTTCCCTTCGAGAAACACACCATTCAGATGCATGTGGACATATGAGTATACCTTCTCGTTTATCTCCGTCTTGGTGTACAGTAGTTACACGATGGCCTGCTGCTCTCTCATCTCATGTTTCTTAACTGGTGGAGTGCGCATATGCCTTGTGAGGGGGTGTCCGCAATAAATAGATTAAAGTGTGCAATGGACCACTAACCCCTCCTTCGCTTCTCCACCGGGTGACTCACTTGAAGAAAAAAAAAAAGAAAAAAGCTGCAGCTGTCGGGGCTAACTTCAGTTCAGTCTTAATTTTTGGTTGAGTGACAAAAGGGAGGTGGGTGTGTGCATTTGTTTACAACATTGAGGCAAAGAAAGCAACACGTCATTACATAAATGTGCCGATTTAAATGTAAGTGTGACTGAGAACCAGGCAGTGTGTGTGAGAGAAGGTGTGCTTGTTTCTTAATAGGAGGCCGTCACAGTGCTGCCGATAGCGCCATAAAAGAGCCTTTGAATGGCTCGCCTCTGCTAAATTCATAGCAGATGTGAGGGAAAGAATATCCACCCAGGTTGAGTGGCCCTTCACTGACAGGGGGCCAGAAATGGCACACACACACACACACACACACACACACACGGGCACACGCCAGCCAATCTGCAAGTACAGGACAACTACGGTCAACGTGCTCTTTTCTTTACTTTTTTTTAGTGCGTTTATGTATTCCACTTCATATACAGGATCATGGCTGATGCTGGCTCAGGCTGATGCTGTAGAGAAAGAGGTGGTGGTTCTAGTGTTGGTGGGGGCGGTCTGGGTGCTCGTGGGAGACTGGCGCCTCACCGCCAATTAGCATGCCCTCACACTGAGACTGCAGCCAGGTAACCCTCCATTGGGTAAAGACGGCCGAGGTGAGACCCATGAACATTTCCATGCGCAAAACATAAATATCATAAAACTTAAAAGGCAAGTGTTCTTTATTTGTTGTTTTAAAGGGGTATTTTTTTTTGTATACAAATACAGTAGTTTGGCATCTGGAGTGGCTGCCTACCCATTAAAAATATATATATATATGAATATGTTTTTTGACTATTTCTGAAAATATGTCTGTGAGTGAGCCGTTGAGAATCTCTCCCTCACAGACATAACAGTAGCTGGCCAAAGATCCAAAGCCACTTTCAAGCAAGTCCGATATTTGTGTTTGGTGATTAAATACCTGTGTCCATTTTTTTTTTTTTTTTTTACATTTTATGTAACCTCTAATCCAGCCATTTTCTATACTACTTATCCCCACTAGAGTCGAGTGAGCTGGAGCCTATCCCAGCTGTCATTGGACATGTGCTCGGGTATGCCCTGGACTGGTTGCCAGACAATTGCATGGCACATATAAAAAAACAACAACAACCATTCACACTCAAATTCACAATTTAGAGCAGGGGTGACAAACTCATTTTTGTCACAGGCTACATTATAGTTATCGTTCCACTCAGAGGGGCCTTATGACTATGAAAATCACATAAATGTATACCTCACCGTATTATTTCATATGGCCATGGCAATTGATTGTTACATATATTGTTAACAACTAACTAAATTTGAAATCACAAGTCATGGAAAATTGTGGCACACAAATATTAAGCCTACAACTACTGTTCACTTTGTTAAGAAGGGATTTGGTGAGAAAATGCTTGTAGTATCTGTTTTATGTGAAAAAAACCAGAAGCAAGAAACATTAAATAGACACTTTAATTGCTATAGTGGGCCACATTAAGTGGTGCAGCTGGCCGGATCTGGCCCCCGGGCCTTGAATTTGACACCTATAATGAAAAGTCTTCAATGAATGAAATTTTCCACATTTGTAAGATTAGTTCAGATTAGGGATGGGCAAGTATCGCTACCAGGTATTGGTATCGAGCCGACACCAGCCTTATTTCAGTGTATCAGGTACTTGTGAAGGCTGCAGATACCAGCCACCGATACTTAAGGGCCCCCCCAAAAAATCAGATGTAGAGTAAGTCCTCCTCATCAGTAGTTGGCGCTACAGTGCGGCGGTCTGACACAGCAGCGACAATTTGTTGACAATTATCAGTCATTGTTGAAATTTTATGTATCAAAAGTATTAGTGGTATCAGTGAGTACTGAACATCCCTAATTTGGGTTTCAGCGAAATTATTTTAACCCAAGTTGTGCAGCATGCCTGAGCAAATCTGCAGAAATAACAAATATGAAAGCAATTCAAAGTATGAATGAATATATTCTAAATGAGGAGTATCTGTAACATTTGCACAACCAACATTGTCCCAGATGATCGCACGACTCGTCACTTTAAACCGCATACACTCCTTGAAGTCTTGGCGCCCTTTGCACAATGGTCATTGCACCGGACTATTGCAATATTAGTCATTCGAACTGCTCTAAGTGCTAGAGGACTCTGCATCTTTTTGTACAATTGTAAAAAAAAATAAAAATAAATAAATAATGTACCGGCATTACCAGATAACTAGCAACCCTTTACTGCTCAGTGACTGTTTTTTTTTTTTTGTCAATGTCTTTCGGTCTCCAAAGTGTTCTGTAAATTGACTGTCTGTTGTCGTACTAGAGCGGCTCCAACTACCGGAGACAAATTCCTTGTGTGTTTTTGGACATACTTGGCAAATAAAGATGATTCTGATTCTGATGTAGCATAAATAGATGTAAAACTACTACACTAGACACATTTACTGTACCTGAGCCAATCACAAGTGATAGATGGGAGGTTTGGTTTTACTACCCGTGTTGCTATAAACAGAGTACATACAGTGTTCCTTTTTCAGTGTAACATGATGAGAGATTCCATGCGCCTCTAACTGTGACCACAATGCAATATACAGTATTTTACCACAAGGAAATATTATAAAGGGTTCATTTTCTGACGCACATTTAGCACTATGCTGTTGTACTTTTGTGTTGGCCAAACTAGTACAGTTTATAGCTCAGTGTGTCTAACAACTTGATACAAAATATCCTCTGTTTCGAATTAATGGCACTGAAGAATGGCCAGGAAAGTGTTTCATCTATGGGATGTAAAATGTCAACACTATAACTTTCTTGAATGTATCTGTTACATTTTGTCATAATCATCATCTCTTTGGCCAAACATGTTTTGGCAAATTCTAATCCCCCCCATTCTTGAGTGCAGTCAAACACAGTATAGTATACATCAAAAGAAAAATTCTGTAGTTTTTAACAAAATGCTTGTCTTTTCTATGTGAACATAAAAATGGTTGTCAGCGAAAACGGAGGACATGGGCATGCCTCTTAAAGGTTTAATGCAGGCCTTAATCCGTGCTAATAATGCTTCTGCAAAGCTGCTGTGACCAGCAGAGACACATTTTTATAGACTTCAAATTCTACAAGACCCAAGAGGACAAGCAGTTTGTGCGAATGCTTTGCAAAGGGACAGCGCCAACTACATGCCTGGCATGCATATGCAATGTTTTGTTTTGAAGAGGGATCATTTTGAACATCATCCGGAGGTTACTTTTTTTCCCAGAAGTGCAAAGGAAAAACCTTGTTAAACTTAACTGTCGTGTAAACAGATTTTACACACTGAGCACCTAAAGGTACGCCGATATCCTCCCTGTATCTTATCTCATGAATTCCTTGACTTTACTTTTTTTTTTATTATTATCTGACTCATTTTTCTCTCGTAGCAACTTTTTTTCTGCTGTCCGTGCTCAGATGGAGCTCAGTGGAGAGACGAATCTGGAGGAGGTTGTCTGGCGGGCATCACTTTTCCCTTTTTAATTAAAACCGCACACCCAAATAAATGTAACAGAGTCTCACACCCACTCATATTCATCCTATGAAAAGAGCCCGCCAGGGTTTGAAGTTTGCCTTAGCGAGGATAAATATCTAAGTGGCAGCTTTCTCTGTAAGGGAATCTACCCCTCTGTCGTTTTGTCGGATTAGCCGGGGTAAGGAAAACATGAGGATCGCGTTCCGTACGTTTCCCACTCTAGCTGTACAGCATAAACACCCAACGCTCTTGGCTGTCCTCACATCCGCCTCCCCAGCTCCAGCGCCATGCACTCTCCTCAGGGTCCAGGGTTCCAGCGTAGGGTTTGTTTTAGTAGCGCAGCCCCACAAGAGTGTTTGGTTGTGTTGTGTGTCACGCTGTGTGAGTGTTTGATTATGTTGAGTGTTATATGCTGCATGCGTGCGTGTTAGCAGGGAGGTGAAGGTCACTAAATCCTTCCGTGCTCTGTGCTCTTCTGCACTGATTTGCTCTTTGCATGAAGAACACTACAGTATAGCACTTTGAAAGAATGATGTTGCTCTCAGGCACAAACGTTCACTTTATAGAAGACCCTTTTTCACTGCATGGTACCTTCAGTACATCGTCTACAAATACACCAACATGGCTCAATATGCTATTTGTGCATTTCAACGGACAAGACATACTACCAGGTACTAAAAGGCATTATTTATCGTAAATGGTCAGTCGTACTGAGCCCATACTATATGAGTGAAGTAAACAA
This sequence comes from Phycodurus eques, assembly GCF_024500275.1. Classification (NCBI taxonomy): domain Eukaryota; kingdom Metazoa; phylum Chordata; class Actinopteri; order Syngnathiformes; family Syngnathidae; genus Phycodurus; species Phycodurus eques. The sequence goes on from NC_084531.1 coordinate 24,821,722, forward strand.
CTGCTGGTCATTTATTCTGCAGACTGAAGTGCAGCTGAGTGTTAGCACGTCTGCCTCACAGGTCTTGAGTTTCTGGGTTTAAATCAGGCCCTCCTGTGTGGAATATGCAGTTTTGCTGGCTTCCTCCCATTTCCCCCCCAAAAAACATGCTGTTAGGTTAAATGAAGACTAAATTGTCCATAGGTGTGAACGTGAGTGTGATTGGTTGTTTTTGTCTGTACAGTATGTGCCCTGCGATTAGCTATCGAAAATGGAAAGACTTACGTCATTACAACTTTTGAGGATACATGGCTAGGAATAACATGTCAGCATACGCTGTTGATGTGCCTGAGCTGGCCGCAGTACTGTAGTCCAAAGTCTTCTCTTTGCTACAGCAGTTTGTTTTGCCACCTTCAGTCTCCTCTCCAGTAGAGTTTGTCTACATACAGATAGAGTACTCTGTATGTACACTGTATTGCCAAAAGTATTTGCTCACCTGTCTTGACTCATATATGATCTGAAGTGACATCCCCTTCTTAATCAATAGGATTCAATCTGACGTTGATCCACCCTTTACCGCTATAACAGCTTTAGTTCTTCTGAAATGGTTTTCCAGAAAGTTTAGGAGTTTGTGCAGGGAATGCTGATCTCAGCTCTAATTCAGCAAAAATGTGTTTTATTAAATTGAGATTAGGACTCTGTGCAGGCCAGTCAAGTTTATCCACACCAAAGTCCACGTCTTTATGGACCTTGCTTTGTGCATCGGTCCACAGTCATGTTGGATCAGGAAGGGACCATCCCCAAACTGTTCCCACAAAGTTGGGAGCTATGAATTGTCCAAAAGCTCTTGGTCTGCTGAATCCTTCAGAGTTTTCACTGGAACTAAGGAGCCAACATTTTGGACAATTCCATGCTCCCAAATTTGTGGGAATAGTTCTTCCATTTCTAACATGACTGTGCACCAGTGCACAAAGCAAGGTCCATAAAGACACGGATGAAAGACTTTGGTGTAGATGAACTTGACTGGCCTTCAGAGAGTCCTGACATCAACAGGATAGAACACTTTTGAGATGAATTAGAGCGTAGATTGAGAGCCAGACCTTCTCGTCCAACATCAGTGTGTGACGTCACAAATACGCATCTGGAAGAGTGGTCAAAATTCCTTACGCACAGTCCTAAACCTTGGGGAAAGCCTTTTCAGAAGAATGAAATCTCTTATAGGGGATAAAGGGTGGACCAAAGTCATATTTAACCCTTATTGATTAAGAAGGGGATGTCACTTCAGATCATATGTGAGTCAAGGCACGTGAGCAAATACTTTTGGCAATATAATGTACAATAACGACAGGAGACTGGGAAGAGATGACGACAATGTACCCTGCTTTTGTAGAAATCTCATTGTTCCACTAACCAAAATTTATGACCATAGGTGACTTCCCACTCTGAGGAAGAATGTTCCTCTTCATATGGATGGATGGACCCAAATTGCTATGTCATATTTGCAATGTGGCGCATGAGTTGTCACTTTTATTGAGTCTGACTTCATCTCAAATAAACCACCTGTAAATATTCACTGGGGCAACATATGTAGTAACCTGTGGCTAAATATAGTCCCCAAGAAATGTATTATTCACTGCTTTGTAACAAAAAACTCAAATACTGCCGATTCCTGCTGTTTCAGGAAATGATTTGAATTTTAAAACAGATACAATACAATTGGGACTGTCAGTTATGTTCAAACCAGTTCTGCTTGGTTTGGACAAATGACATGAACAGGAGTGAGCGCTATGGCAGAGTATCCAGAAGAGTCATGTTGGTTTTGGTCCATTCGTGGGATTTATTGAATATATTAAAAAGGAGCAGAGAGCTGCCTGGTGTCTTTGACTTCCAAAAACAAAACCCTCAATGACATGCAATGTAATCGAGATACGTGAGGGCCTGACTCACTGTGCTTTGAAAACCAGTTGTAGCATTACAGCACGCGGCCCAGTTGGGTTCTGGTTTGGAGCGGCAAGCCAGCCCTGCTAATAGGCTTTGAGCCCCCAACATCCGCCTCGGAGCACTTAATGAGCCTGTACCCTGGCTAGTAAACAAGGCCAGATGCAAACCCTTAACACGCACACCGGAAACGTCTCGTGCCGTAACAAGACAAGCCTAGTCCTGAATGATGGGGTGTGAACAGGAAGGGCTGATCCCTGCAGATCGGCTCCCTCTGCTTGACTAGCACTTCTTATCCTGAGGGAAAGGGCAGCATGTGGTGCTGCCGTTCCAGGTCTTGTTTTGCGTGCCAATTCTCTACTGGCCGCCAAGATCATCACAGACTGCTGCCTGTGCTCCTTTTCACAGCCTACGGTTACACAATGTACACAAACCACAGTTTATTCAGCACTGTGCTGGACTTGGTGTGTCAGCTTTGACACGCCACAATAGGAACAATATCTGCCTCCACACAGAGTATCTCTCGTGCAACTAAGTTTATATTTGACTTGCGAGGGGGCTGAGTTTTCGACAAAAGGTCCAGTGTTTGAGTGTGAGTTGCCCCAGCTGGTTCCTTTTACCACACAGACTGGCTAACGTACAGTGATCAGCCTGAGTCAACAGCCTGGCCGGAAAAAGAACTTAATTGATGATGGGAAATTTATGCACCAAATGTGTTTGAACTGCCCCAAGTGTCCCATTGAATTTTCGGTCTCATTTGCTCCACAAAAGACAAACAACACTGGACAACCTCACTGGTTCCTCGCAAATGTTCATTAACATTTTCATTTGCACAAAGCAACAGTTTCCACCGGCCATACAATAAGGACCCCCACTCTTCACCACTGCCACCGCCGACTATCCCTAATTAGCGCTTGACATCCTTCAGTAGAACGCTGGAGCGTATTCACAAAGGACTTTTTACAGTGTGTAAAATGTATCCTCGGTTTGAGTAAGATATTCATGTAATTCCCTTGGCAGGAATACAACTTCCAATACCAAATGTTTGGGTCACTCGCAAAATAAAATATGTATTTTTGTTAGATGAGAGGACATTTACCAGCGATACCTCTGGAACATGAAACAACTTAGCAAACACTTTTTGTACTATATAGAGTATATATATATATATATATATATATATATATATATATATATATATATATATAGTCCTCTGTAAGTCTGCCACATTTAGCTTTTCTGTTTTAATTAATTACACTTTTCGCAGGTCATTCCGACATTGATGTGCTTTTAATAGTTAACTTTGTCACATAATAATTATGTGTGGTACATGGCTATAAAAAGTGGTGGGATAGCTCAAAATGGCAGTGCATCCAAAAAAAATGGCATTTTGAAGTGGATGCATATTTTTTGTTAGTTATGTTCCAGATTAGAATGTAGAAGTGCTCAATCTTGCGACACGCAAGCCGTTTCTCAAAATGTGAAACAATTCCTTGTTAAAAGCTATGTTTATTGTCAATGTTAACAACACAAGAGTTGATGATTAAAATCATTCAAGTGATTCAAAGCGACATGGGAGCCAACAGTGTGACAGCACTAAGTTGGAGTATTGTCTAGAAACTTCAGGAAGAATTACACTCAAAATGAAACTTAACCAAGTCAATAAAAGGGGAAAAAGGCGGACAAGAACAAAAAGTGGAAAACTCCTAAGCAAAAACTGTGCAAGTGAGAATATCAGATCCATGCAGTGTGCAGGGTTTGTGTCTCCTCCGTCAGAACACAGAGACCGCAGGTGAGTCTTTGATGACAGTGTGTGACAAGAGCACATTTTTAGAAAAGAGCACATTTTTAAGATAGGCTTCAGCTACACTGTGCTTCCAATCCATTTTATTTCCTGCTTATCAACCACTTAAACTGATTCTTATTGGTAAGCTTTGGGGTCCATTTCCACATATGTGCAAAAGCCGTAGGGCCGTGATTGTTTGAAACAAATGTAAAAGGCTAAAGTGGCAGTTTAGAGTGACCTCCTCTTGGATTACACTTTTATATGTCAAATAATTAGATAGTCAGGTCTCTGGTCTCAGGTCACTCATCTTCCCCAATTTGGCACTGATGGTGTCTGCTGGCGTCTTGATAGAAGCTGGACGGGCCAAGCATTCATAGAGACTTTGACACAACTACTGTATTGTATATTTAGACTGTATTTGTATGGCTTGAGAAACGCTGGTTGAAAACCCGGAAATGCCATGTTGCTGTTCAGCTGAGTTGAGTGGGTGGGTACCAACCACAAAGCGGGGAGGTACCTGAATATTAATTGACAAAACTACGTCACACTGTCTGCGGTTTCAAATTCACCCGTTTAGCAAGCCTTATGCCGTTTATTGCTTTTTGCCTTCAATCATGAAACTGCACAATATCAAACTTAAACCATGTCACAGACTCACTTTGACCTATGTTATGCATAAAACAATAGGGGGGGGGGGGGAATGTTATCTGATGGAAGGGGGCCTTTAAAGAAAGGGGATTCGTGTTTGAATGATAGATGAAAATTGTGATGGACTGTACCATTCTGGCAATGCAATTATTTGTTAATTCAGTCAATAGTACTGAGAAAACAAGTGGTTAAAGGCAGCCCAAAGGCAGTGCAAGTTTTGAACACCCACATCTTGTCCTCTACCACTCCCTCCCTTTAGAGAGTCCCTCAAAGCAGTCCCTGCATTTGGTTGGTGTTCTTTGTTGATGCTGTTTCCACATTTTTTTGTCCTTTTTAACTCCTGCTGCATCGCTTTTTCTCTGGGGAGACACTCTTTGGAACAAGAGATTAGAGCTGGTGCTGCCTAGCAACTGAATAAAAGTGGCAGCAACAAAAGGGGCGCTCTCACTCTCAAATGTCTGACCTACATAATCCCAAAGCTCTGATCATACAACACAACAACATGATGAAAGGCCTGCTGTGATTTAACCCTCAAACAAACACTCGCCATCGCTGACCCCTCTTCCCAAAGAGCCACCTCGCCTGCTGCTCGACACCAAAGCGTGACTTGTGAAATCTTGACGGTGCCTAATTAGAAAGGGAGAAGAGGCAGAGAACGCTTTTTTTGCAATGAGATGAATGCATTTGGGGAGATGACAGCGCAGTGGCACAGGAGATTAACAGTGATCAGAGTTATGCTGTGGGCTTCAGAAAGCAGACTCATACGCGTTTCAGCCACAGGCAGATAGCACAGGGGCGAGAAAAGAGGGATGAATCAGCTTTACTTCTCTGTTTTCATCTTACTGATCAGAGGACATAGAAGAAAAGAAACACACACAAAAAACATAGTGAACAAAAACTTTTTCTTGGAACTTTTTCTTTATATTCTTTTTTTTCTTTACTCTCCCAAAAATAAATGCCAGATGACATGCCCCAAACACAGTTGCATCTCCATAAATGAGAATATCAAGCAATGCTAATTTAGTTCAGTTCAAAATGTGAAACTCCACCAGAGTGAAATATTTCAGGAAAAGCCAAAATCCAACATCTCAGGAAAACAAGCAAACTGATTTTTAATACAGATATTAGGTAGAAATTGGCCTTCTGAAAAGTATTTTCCCATGTTTTCAATGAATTTGTATAATACTTGAGATTACTACTACTAGATGAACTACTGAAATAAAAGAACTTTTCTTCAGTATTATATTAGTTGAGATGCACCTTTAGGCCCTCCGCAGACCGAATACTCCTTACTCCAGTCACGTTTTGCGTCCAGCGCTTTTTAGTTTTCCTTTCCTGCGCTACACTTTTATCTGCATTCCGTCTTCTTCACCACTATGACCGCGCTGTGATAGGAGGACCCAACTTAAGATGGGAGATGAATAGCACAATGTGAGACATCTGAAGAGCACACAAGGGTAAGGAAGGAGCTGCTAACCTGATATAGAAGCGTATGACAGATGAGACCAGAAAACAAACTGATGAGGCAATGAACTGCGCAAGATGGACACAAGGAAACCAAGAATTCACAAATGCAAAAACAAGAAACCTGTTTCTAAGACATGAAACAGAAAAGCTATGAATTTTCTCGTTCATCCAGGTCATTTCATTTTCAGGTCATAGAATAGATCGCAACTGGACTGTTCCGGTCCAGTCGATGAACATTCTAGTTCGATTGAATGCCCTAAGCACTTCAACCGACAAAAACAAAAACAAAAAAATCAACAATCCTGTTGGATCTATGACACCATGTGTGTTAAATTGTTTGCCATGAAGTCAAGATGATCAAACTGTACAATATTGTCTTATTAAAGATCTTTCACAGTTTGGTTTCATTTCATTGACCAGTCAAGTACGAGTAAGAATGACTGACAAAGATGTGTGTCAAGTCAAATCAAGAACAGCCATCGACTTTTCTATAACGCAGAAAGTAGTCATTCAATTTCAAATGTTGCTGAACGTTGCAAACCCCACCCGTGAGAAAATCACTTCTGGGCCATCTCGACATTTCGACGTCCCTGGGAAGGTCTCTGTTTGCCACCGAAAAATGACCAGGAACTTTATTTCCAGTTTCTGCAAAAGTTCCTCTCTCTGTGGTGAAGTTGAAAGATCCTTAAGGGAATAAAAATATTCAAAACACCTTTATTTTTTTGCTTAGCATTTTTTTCTATCAGTGCAACCACAAAAACGAACACTGTGCGTTGAGAAAACAAATCATTATTATCTTGCATTATTTTTAAGATCGCTCTTGTATTGGATCGTAGCAGATTTAGTTGGTAAATTGCTAGTCGTTTCAAGTGTTTGATATTCAGCAAGAAGTGGATTCCGCACTCAACTAACTTTCTTGCAGGAGTCATCAAGACTTCTTCAGATCAAGATGAAAGGATTGAGTCTGGTGCCCAAAAAGTGCAGTTATGAATGAGAATATTTGCTCAGAAAAACTGTTTGGTCTCTTTTATAGTCTTTATTCTTTCAAAACAAACAATGGAAATGAATAATCATGATAGTCACAGGGTCGTTGTTTGTATGTTTGATCCAAACATACTCACAGGCGTAACCCTTTTTCACCTTATGATGTTTTTAGAGAGCATATAAAATGAGAGGATTTCAACGCAAAACATAGATTTATGTCAACTTTAACTGATAAAAAAGCCACCGCTCATTAGAACATATGCTTTTGAACAGGTTAAAAAAAAAAAGCCTTTCATCTTTTTCCAAGAAGCTCAACAAACTTTCAATGTTTGTGTGCTTTCATTACACAGATGTGACAACCTCTCAAAGGAACAATTTGATCTGCTCATTTCAGAAAATCAATGTCAAGCCAAATTCTTGCCAGTGTGCCCTCACCCTGGATTCACCTCTGAGATGTTTGTGTGTGTGTGTGTGTGGGGGGGGGTTGCCTAATTAGAGTCCAGTTGCGTGGATTGGCGAGCTGTGTGAACTCGGGTGTTCTCCGACTGGCACATTTTCATGGTAAGCATCTCTTTGGAGGCCTGCAGGGTTTCAATGCACTCATTTGCACATCAAAACAGGCCAGGAAAGGGATAGTGCTCAAGGAGGGGGAGGGACTACAGAGGGAGGGCACGCCAATGAAGGATGCTTTATTTTCTTTTTTCCCCCTTCCCCTCAGGGGGCAAGGGGATGAAGTCTATAAGGGAGGCACATTGATGCCGTAATGATCGACTTTAATCAGACCCATGACCAGATGGATGGACTTCTCCTCTCCAGACAATAACATAGCGTCAGCAGATAAACTGCTGAGGTGTTTTAAGCCTTTTCATAAAAACAAATGTTCCAAATCTTATGCAAATACTCTTATTCTGCATTTCTACCATATCAATAAATACACTTTTAGACACATTGAAATATTCCCTGTCTGACCTTTCAGAGAGATTGCCGCCTTTTCTGGGAGTAGCTTTTGGCCCAGACAAATGAGCTGCCCAGTGCAACTGACGCTGAAACTATTAAGCCTCTTGCGTGGGCCAGAGCAGGAGAAGAAAAACAGTGCGGCGTCTCAGCCAAACTAAACCTTTCGATCGACACTGAGCTTACTTCTGAAAGTGGACATTACCAGAATATGGGGTGGGGTCTTTTCTAGAATGAGCCGAGCGATGATTGGGTGGCCGTGTTCCCACACTGCAGACCTCAGGTGTGCGTGTGTGTGCGTGTATGTCTGAAGGTGTTCCCGGCAGACACAACTCTGGCGCCAAAGCAGCCACAACTCAAACAAACTGTTTTCGGACTGAATCTTCCCTTTTACTTCTATCTGAAACGCTGCGCTGTGCGGGATTTCTCTTCCTTTGGTAAAATAAGAAGCTAAAATTAGCTGCTAATGAGCTGGAGCTACAGTATGTACTGATAGAGAGTATATTTGTGGAAAAAGAAAAAATAACATCCTGCCTTTTTCAGTGTTGTTAAGGCTATTGACGACAGGGGGTAGTGGCTCATTAGATGGTGCTGTTTTCCTTTTGTAATTGTTCACTTTTTCAGTATTTTGTATTAAATACAGAGCAGTGAGTCAGTTGTGAAATTAATGTTTATTAAATTAACGAGCCTCACAGTTCATATCTTACCGGCCCAATGTACGTAGGTGATGTACAGTGCCGTGAAAAAGTATTGGTCCCCTTCTTAAATTCTTACGTTTTTGCAGAATTTTCACTTTAATGTTTAAGATCATCAAACAAATGTAAGTATCAGGCAAATATAACCCAAATGAACTCATAATGCCGTTTTTAAATGGTGATTTCATTTATTAAGGAAAAAAAAAATATTCGTTTCCTGGCCCTGCGTGAAAATGTAATGGCCCCCAAAACCTAATCACTGGTTGAGCCATCCTCAGTAGCAACAACTGAAATCAAGCGTTTTCTATAACTGGCAATGAGTCTTTGACATCTGTGGAGATATTTTGGGCCACTCTTCCTTGCAGAATTGCTTGAATTCAACAAAAAAGGAGGGTTTTCCAGCACGAATGGGCTTTTTAAGGTCACGCCACTACATTTTAATCTGGACTTTGACTAGGCCACTCCAAAACCTTCATTTAGTTTTTTTAAGCCATTCAGAAATTGACTTGCTGGTGTGTTTTGGATCGTTATCCTGCTGCAGAACCCAAGCTCGCTTCAGTTTGAGGTCACACACTGTTGGCCGAACATTGTCCTTCAGGATTTTCTGTTAAAGAGCAGAATTAATCGTTCCATCAATCACAGCAAGTTGTCCAGGTCCTGAAGTAGAAAACCAGCCCCAGACCATCACAGTACCACCACCATGTTTGACTGTTACTATGATGTTCTTTTTGCCATAAACAGACTGATAGATGTCAATTACCATATTTCTTATTTGGATTGTGTCATTTTGTTGCAGCTTTTTTAGATCTTTTGTCCGACTTGAGTTTGTCGGGACAGATTCTGTTTAAGTGATCTCTTGACTGAACAGTTATGGAGGTAATCAGGCTTGGGTGTGACCAGTGAAAATTAACCAAAGAAAATTGTGATTAGCCACAATAAATTCATAATTTAACAAGGGGGTAATTACTTTTTCACAGGGCCAGCTGACTGAAATATTTTTGGTCCTCAATAAATGAAATCACCATTTAAAAACAGCATTTTAAATTCCCTTGGGTTATATTTGTCAGATATTCACATTTGTTTGTTTTTCTGGAGCACATTTGTACTTTTTTGGGTTATTTTTACTTACTTACTTTTTTTTTTGGGGGGGGGGGGGGGGGTTCAGTTATAAATTAACAACACCAAAACATGTTAACACGTCAAACGTCACTGTCAGTCCTCTTGATACAGTATGTGTTGACTTGGCTTACTTCTAGAAGATGCAGTTTTGGCTCAATAATATTCATTATTCTATTCAATGTCTGGCCCTAAATAAAACCTAAATAATTAGCATTTGCCAGGTGTTATGTGCTTAACACGCATCAGGCTGTCATTTGTCTTACTCTGAAATGACAGGTTACAGCGAGACAGAAAAATGGATGAAAAAAACATAAATTTGTGAATGTGTGTGTGTGTGTGTAAGTTTATGCACAAATACGTAGTAATCAGCATAAACGATGTGGGAGAAAGAAATAATGCATACAAGAGCAACAGTAAACATTTGAACAGTGTGAATCGTTATCCTTTATATGAATGAAGACATTTATTATTGCTTTGGCTCCATTTGATTAGCCTGTTTAAATTTTAAACTCTTTTTCTTAAACGTATGGCTAACTACGTCTGCTAGACACAAGCTGAGTTGCACTGCATTTTTTAATGGACTAGGCGTGTGGCTTGTCTTGTCACTAGCTAACATTTTGTGTGCAAACCCTATTAATCGCCCCATCATATTACACAATCTTGGTTTATTATCATTTTCATGGCTAGTTTTCTGAAATTGTGGCAAGCTTTCACGGACAACGTAAAATGACACAGAGGGCCATATTTGGCCCACGGGCCTTCAGTTTGACACCTGTTATGTATACACACTAAATGACATCACAACCTATCAGGGGTCCTGCCATGATTGACTCTGTTTGACCACTGTATTTGTATATGAAAATGCCACTTGTTACAAAACTAAAGTTGTTCACCAGTAAGAAGACGAAACAGGAAAAAAAGAAGGAGCAGAGAAACAAAGAAACCAAAAAAGACATAAAGAAGGTAAAGTAAGTTCATGCCCCGAGGAGGTAGCAAATTTCTAATTTGAATTTCTAGCTGAAAAAAAAAAAAAAAAAAAGAAGGCTCTGGAATACCAACCCACACGTGCTAAACTCCTCCAGTCTTATCTGAAGGGTTGCGTGCAGGTGGAACTAGCTGCTTTGTGTCTCACACAGCTAGTGCTCGGCCTCCCTGGGTCATGCCAGTGGAGTGTAATCTTGGGACAGAGCACGCGCCCCCGTTCAGGCATCCATGAAGTGGAACATGCTGCTTAAACACCACCAACCGAGTCTCCGGCTGTGAACTCCTTTCAAGCAAAACACCTCGTTTGAATAGTTGAATGGGGTCCGCACTGTACCAGAGTCCAAGCCGTGGACCGGTGTCTGCCGTGGCCCGCTAATAAAAACACAAAGGGGAGGATGATAGCCCCCCCCCCCCCCCCCCCCGCCCCCACCCCGCCCATCTTGTTCTGGAGAAAGTCATTGAAGCTAACCCAGGCATGGCACACATGCACAAACCACTGCATCTAGTCGACATGTTTTTGATTTATAACAAAGAACTTAGAATTCATTAACACATAAACTGAAATGTGCACAGAAGAATCTGTTATACAAGAATGATACTTTAACTTTGCTGGAATGCAAATGCTCCACTCCCGCTTCCAACTCGGAGGCTCTGTTCTTAGAATGGCCCTGCACATAAAAATAATGTCCTGGTTATCACGTTTTTCCATGCTATCACTCTAATGCGCTACACACGCATTAAACAATCAGTTCCACTGCTGTCAAACACAGTTAGTGTTCGACAATGATTTGCAGTGTGGCTGCAATTCACATTTGCACTTAAATCGTTGAAGTCCCGTGATGTAAATGCTATTTACTTTCTCTATTTTATGGCTTGTGTGCAAACAAGGTGGTGCTTGTGTGTGAGAAAACTGGCTTCATTACCGACGACCCAAATTGGGTTATTTATGTAATTAAAATAACGTTACGCATGGCTTTCCTTAGATGCAACCGGTGATTATTTCAACTTGAGAATAAAAGGTGCATTGTTTTTTTTTTTTTTTTGTTCAGTCAAATCAAGATAATGCCTTCTAGTTTATGTGGAAATTGGACTCATTCAGCCACTGCTCAGGAGCTTCAGCACAATCAACATGACCACAAACCACATATAAATGTGAATCTCACATCTGCTCGCTGAAACCACACAAATATGAGGACTCGTGCCAAATTGTGCCGTGCAATGAGGTTGAAATGTGCCAGTGATGTGTCCTGCCGGATCAAAGTAATTTCACGGGGCTCAAGCAGAGTGGCAAAGAGTCACGGCAGTGATTAAAACCAGCTATTAATTAAACATTCTTACGTGCACTGCTGGTGCATTTTAAAGACGTGTGATGCAAACAGTCATTCTTGCCACAGTCTGTCCCTCTTTTCATCAGCGAGTCTCTTTGAGGATTATCTTCGGAGACGCCTCTGGGACGCATTTGGAGAGGAGACCCGCTGTAGAAACATTCCCAGAGAGAGAAATCAGGAAAACAAGACATGAACAGTCACTTGTGACACGTTAATTCTCTCACACAACTCTTTAAAGGCTGAAATATTCATTAGAGCACGCGGTGAATTTTTCCTCTCCAAAATGACAACAAGCCAGGCGCTCCTAGTTGAACATGAGTTCTACAAATTTATTGTCATCCAAAAATAAAAAGTGAAGAGCCAGTGTTCTGATAAAAGGCACTTCATCTCTCTTGAATAAATGCATCCAAACACAACATCTGGTGAGAGCAAAGATGAACTTAAATTAAATATATTTACAATAAATAAACATTTATACAGATTTATACAACTAATTGTGCTGCTTTGCAGAAGGAAAATCCCACATTTGCTTCCAACTTAAGTCCACTTCACAGAACAATATGGCTACACAGCAAAAACCAAGAATATTTGTCTTATTTCTAGTCAATTCTCAAAACTAATCTGATTACACTTAAAAAAAAAGATTTCACTTGTTTCAAGTGACTTTTACTTGAACTAGGTAGAACACGTTTTTTTTTTTCCATTCGCCACTGGCAACTTTCTTTCTTCGTATTTCAAATAAAAATGAGTTTGAAACAAGTGAAACTTGTCTCAAAACAAGTCATTTTTTACACGACGAGTCTTATTTTGATTAGTTTTTGCTAGAAATGAGACAAATATTCTTTGTAAGGTATTGGGTTCTTGCAATCTAATAACAATACCGAACATGTCCCTTTTTTCTCTGAATCCTGCTAATGGACCATCTCGACCCGAATCCCCCCCAGGATGTCTTTTTAGCAGCTCCAGCATGTTTGTAAAGAGTGTCAGACATGAGTGGGACTGTCTGCGTGCATGGCCATGTGCAGAACCGCGGCGGGCGATTTGTAATGGCAATGGGTGCTGCTGCAGCTGACCCCACTGCAGGGCTTCCTGCCGCTAGTCCTGTCCGCCAGCTTTCTGCTGCACAGGCCCTGCCACGTCTGCAAGGTCTTGGAGCTCCACACCCACACGCCGCTGGTGATGCCCACCACCAGAGACATGAAGATCTTCAGCATGAAGAGGGCCACGGTGGGCACGGACGCCTGCAGGGAGCAGTCGCCGCCGTGGCCGTTGAAGGAGCCGCATGCGGCCTGCAGGCCTCTCAGCTTCCAGTAGTCCATGTTGAGCCTCTCGTAGAAATAGCAGACGATGACGCACGTGGCGGGCACCGTGTAGAGGATGGAGTAGATGCCGATTTTCACCATGAGCTTCTCCAACTTCTCTGTGTTGGTGCCCTCGGTTTTCATCACCTTGCGTATGTGGAAGAGCGCCACGAAGCCGGTGAGGATGAAGGACGTGCCGATGACCAGGTAACACGAGAGGGGGATGAGGACGAATCCGGTGAGCGCCCCCGAGTCCATGCTGCCGACATAGCACAAGCCGGTCAGCTCATCTCCGGCCACCTTCCTCATGGTGAGGATGACAATGGTCTTTAACGCTGGGATGCCCCACGCTGCCATGTGAAAGTAGTTGCTGTGTGCTTCAATGGCCTCGTGACCCCACTTCTTCCCTGCGGCCAGAAACCAGGTGAGGGTGAGGATGACCCACCAGATGGAGGAGGCCATGCCGAAGTAGTAGAGGATGAGGAAGACGATGGTGCAGCCTGTGGACTCCAGCCCTTCCTGGATGATGTACAGCTCGCCGTGCTCCCGGTCGCAGGCGATGTTCTCGGCGCCCGCCACGGAGCGGATGATGAAAGCCACGGAGTAGACGTTGTAGCACATGGAGAGGAAGATGATGGGCCTCTCCGGGTACTGGAAGCGGTGCGGCTCCAGGAGGAAGGTGAGCACGGTGAAAGCGGTGGACACAAAGCACAAGATGGACCACACGGTCATCCAAATGAAGGCAAAGTCTTTGTCCCGCCGGGACCAGAACACATCCACAGGCAGGTGAGCAGCGCGGCGCACACGACTGACTCTTCTCAACAAACTGGTACTTATCGGGGTTCTCGCAGGAGCCGCCACCGCCGGGGGAGCGCCCGCCGCTTGCGCCTGCCTGTCGGGGGCGAGGGGGCACGGGGAGCATGCCCTCACCTTTCTTGCCCTCGGTTCTGGTCTCGTTCTCGGGGGCCTCCATGCACAGGGCGTTGGGGTCGTTCCTGGTGGGCAGCTTGGAGCAGTCTAGCGAGTCGGGCCAGGTGTAGCTGAACTTTTTCATGATGGGGGCGCACCTCTCCCGCGCCTGCTCGCACATTGGTCTGCAGGCAGGGATGGAGGTGGATACTTTGTCAGTGCACATGGGTGCGTAGAGGGAGCACAGAAAGAAGCGGAGGTGCACGTCACAGCCGTAAGCTACCAGAGGGGCAAACTCGTTCAGCTTGATGGCAGCCTCCTTCTGGTCGTCGTGGTCCATGAAGTTGGGCATGCGCGTCAGGTTGTAGCCGATGCCCTCGCACATGGGGATGGTGATGGGCTCGCACTTGGCCGGTCTTCCTCGTTCCAGCTCGTACGAGCCGATCTCGAAGCTGGAGCCAGAAATCACCAGCATGCACCACAGGAAAATCGCCACCTTCAGCGGACAACCATCCATGCTCATTGCGGAGGTCAAAACTCGAGTCTGTTTGTATTTACATGAAGATATCAACGTGGCTGGAACAGCGTTAGAGGCTCCCGCTCCGATCCCCGCTATTCCCCCATGCCGGAGGCTGGTGTCAGCGCTTTCAAACGTTCGCTCCGGATAAAGGTCTTTGACAAAAACAGCGTAGCCCAAAATGAAGCAAATAAGTGTTGAAAAAAGCGGAGAGGGGGTGGGGGTGGGGTGGGGGTGGGGGTGGGGGGGTCCTTCAGCTCCGCAGCGAGAGGGGAGAAGAAAGAGGAAGACGCCGTGAGGGATCCGGTAGCTTGCGCCGCCGCCTCCAGGCTCCCGCACACTGAGACCCGAGAGCCGCGGTGCAGGGGTTTGTGTCTGGGGTAGACGAGGGGAGGGCACGGGAGGGGAGTCGCTGAGCGCCTCTCACGTTTCAGCCCACTGAGCCGAGGAACCCCACGCGGGGGAAGACTGCACCGATGGCGGAGGACGCTCAAATAGTTGTGCTGTGAGTGTGACAATACCGTATACTCGCTAAATGAACATCTCAACAGTTACTCATATTCATTAATAGGCATTCGTCACGACAAATCATCTCTCTCTTGAGCGGTCAGCAGTTACACAGGACACCGTAACAAACGTTACACACTGATACACGATTATACAGAGTTTCACATACAGTGAGACAGTTGCACACAGACTTACAGTCACACATAAAGTTGAGAACGTTACACAATTATACACACGGTTACAATCACAGCTACAGTTAAGCACACTTAGACATTTACACACAGATATACAGCTAGCTACATACATAGGTAGATAGATAGCTACAGTATACAGTAGTTCCTAATGCTAGTAGTGCCTTTAAAAAGATAAGGTTCAATTTTGATTGTGACCCGTAGAGGTATTTATCAATACAGTAGATATACTGTGGTTGTTGCTATATGCTGTTCCTAATATTCTTGCTAACGAAACTACATAACAGGGGCACAATATCCGAATGTTTGGTTTGTTGTAAATTCATTTTGTTTTGTTTCCCAGATGATGAGGATGTCTTAAAAAGTGCAAACCACGTTTACATCAATTGCAAATAATTGCTTAAAATAGGATGGGCTGGCGACCAGTTCTGTTGCCCAGAGTTAGCGGAGATAGGCGCCAGCACGCCCGCAGCCCTTGTGGGGATAAGCGGTAGGGAAAATGGATGGATGGATTGACAAATGAAAGTCTCACAGTATGCAGTAAAGCTAGTAGCGATGGTGACAAGCAGAGGATTATTGTGTCCATCTAGTGGCTGAATATGCAGAACATGTATATGTCACAGCTGTTGCAAGGAGGGAGTATTTGATCGTTCCTCAAACAGAGATGGAACTCAAGGATTTTGGCCTCTTGCCCTGAAGCACTGAATTGAGTGTGAAGTGCAGACTGTCTCTATTAGAACTCTGACTGTTCAAGACAGTTTAACATGACACTGACATATTGGTAACATTTCATCAGCTACGTTTTAGATAACTATATGGCTAAACTGAGAGACAAACAACTGAGACACAAGAAACCTGAGACACAAAAAATGCTTGCAATCGTGTAGAATTTAAAGCTAGACAAAGCTCTTCTTCTTAGAAGACACCGTTTGACTCCAGAGAGCAAGAAAGTATTCCGATTAAAATGAATAATGGATGACTGTAAACAATAAATCTGCATTTATTTTTGTATGTTTTCCTTAAATGCAAGTGTGACAGCTTCATCAAACATATTGTTAGATCACGGCCGGCAGTTGTTTGCAAAGACTAGAAACACGAAGTATGTATAAGAAATAGTATGAAACAGTTTCTTGAAATTGGTTGGTCATTGTATTGTATTGTACCGTACACTGTTAATGTGAAGAGACTATATTTTTTTATATTTTCTTGATAGCAATTTGAGGGTGTAGTATTCATCAGATCTGGCGTCAGGTAGAGGGGGGATAAAAACCCGATTCAAGTCTGATGGAGTCAGGTCGGAAGTGCGTTCACAACTTTGTGATGATATCTTTTTGGATGCTGGTCCAGAGGCACTTTGAAAAATCAAATGAAAGGGCTTTGGCTGAATTTCCACAACAGCTCTGCAACTTTGTAAAGCGTGCCTGTCAAAGATAAGAGGCCATTTGAGAGGGCCAGGAGACACCTGAGAGTACCCTTAAAAGGTCTGATTGTTATCGTAGCGTAATCACATGGCATGCTGGGCAACACATGTCGTGATTAATTAACGTCCTAGCATTATTTGACTTTTTAGTCATTGTATTGTTTAATTTTTGAAGCTATCGCCGTCTTTTTCTCTCTCCCTCTTCTCAATTCAGCATCGCATTTTGCAACCGTTTTGTTCCTGCTCCTCAACCGAATAGCTTCATTTCCGGATCCACGCATCGGTGAACGCAGATACACCGTGCTTTATGCGTCCCTGATCATTTTTGTGTGTCTCAGACGTGGGACGCACATCAAATGGGATCCATGTAAGTGTTATTGTACCTCTGCAATTTTGAAGCCAAGTATGCTAATATTGGTTGCTAGCTTACTCTAATACTGCTAGGCTGACTTGGTGTGATTTAATGTTGTCCGTAGAGGCATATATACAGTCAGGTCCATAAATATGGGGCAATATACACAATTCTCATCTTTTTGGCATTGCAGTGGCATTGCAGACAGACAATGACCTGGAGCATACTGCAAAAGCAACCAGAGTTTTTTTTAAGGCAAGTTAGTAGAATGTTATGAAATGGCCAAGTCAATCACCTGACCTAAATCCGATTGAGCATGCATTTCACTTGCTGAAGACCAAACTGAAGGGAAAATGGCCCATGAACAAGCAGGAACTGAAGACATTTGCAGTAGAGGCCTGGCAGAGCATCTCGCTTCTCCTTTTCAAGATCACAGGTGTGCTGATGCTTATCGCATCAGACTTTAGGCAAAAGATGTGACGTTGTCGTCAGCCAATCACAGGGCACATACCGTATATTTACATGACAACCAAGAAAGGGACTCCAGTAACCTGTTGCGTTTTTATGCAAGTAAGGCGCTGAATTTGCAGTGGAGTGGCTCATTTGTTAGCAACGCTGCCTGACAGCAAAAACCTTGCAAAGTTGCAGATAATCTATTTTTGTGGGGTTTTAAACTTGAGTTACGCATTATTAGTATCGTGACTCCACCCGGCGTAGTAGTGGTGCAATAAATGTAGCCTTTGCTGGAAAGATGTTTTACAACTCCTAATGTTGGCCAGCGCAACCTCAACAACAACAGTGATCCATCATGTTCTTTTGGTTGTGACATAGTTGTGACATATGTGGCTTCTCTGTCCCCGAGCACATCTAAGATGGACTGATGCAAAGTGGAAAAGTGTTCTGTGGTCCGACGAGTCACCATCAAATTGTTTTTGGAAATTGTGGACGTCGTGTCCTCCGCGCCAAAGAGGAAAAGAATCATCGGGACTGTTTTGGACGCAAAGTTCAAAAGCCAGCATCTGTGATGGTATGGGGGTGTGATGGTATGGGGCTGTCTACATACAGGTTTTGGAGGAACATATGCTGCCATCCAAGCAACGTCTTTTTCATGGACGCCCCTGCTTATTTCAGCAAGACAACGCCAAACCACATTCTGCACGTGTTACAACAGCATGGCTTCGTAGTAAAAGAGTGCGGTACTAGACTGGCCTGCCTGCAGTCCAGACCTGTCTCCCATTGAAAATGTGTGGCGCATTATGAAGCGTAAAATACGACAACGGAGACCCCGAACTGTTGAACAGCTGAAAACTGTACATCAAGCAAGAATGGGAAAGAATTCCACCTACAAAGATTCAACAATTAGTGTCCTCAGTTCCCAAACGTTTATTGAATGTTGTTAAAAGAAAAGGTGATGTAACACAGTGGTAAACATGACCCTGTCCCAGCTTTTTTGGAACGTGTTGCAGCCATAAAATTCTAAGTTAATGATTATTTGCTAAAAACAATAAAGTATATCAGTTTGAACATTAAATATCTTGTCTTTGTAGTGTATTCAGTTAAATATAGGTTGAACATGATTTGCAAATCATTGTATTCTGTTTTTGTTGATGTTTAACACAACGTCCCAACTTCATTGGAATTGGGGTTGTACCTATGGACAATTTAAACATGCATCCTTTTACAATGTGGGAGGAAGCCAAAGTACCAGCAGAAAACGAGCACTCGAGACCAGGAGAGTAGTCACACTAGCACTATTCCACCATGCTGCACACCTCGGAAACAAGAGTTTTAACCTTTTTTCAGTCGTCTGTGTCAACAGCTCGAAAATCAGCTGTGATATGCGAAATAGACATTTTTGTGGGTGCTCCTAATTCCATCAGTCCTGTCATCAGTGTGATGTTGTCCAGCCGAGTGAACCACTACAAATTCTGCTTTCCCTTTCCCTTTGTATCCCGGCTTGTATCTGCAGTGCCAAGCTAAGCTAACCGTTTTAAGGTCATTTGACCACAGATGTGAGAGTGGCATTGATTTTGTGCATTTGAGCACATTTCCTAAAACAAAAATAATCTTTGAAATATGTAGTGATCCCCAAATGAACAACTGAGTTATTCTCTGCGTTCCAGAGGTAACAACCATAAAACATCACTGACACCATGCTGTTGATTAGTTCGGGAGACACGAGGTCTGACCGCACAGCTCTCGGATCTTGGAGGTCCATTGTGATTTTTCCCCACTTAATTGTATTAGTTTCTTATTGACCTTAACAGTAAATGAGTAAAAGGAAATGAATGGCAACTAAATATTCTTCTTTCTGGCCTGATTTCTCTTTGCAAGGTCAAGTCTATTTATTTGAATATCCAGTGGAGGTAATAGTATAGTATAATGGTCGAATTTGTACAACTTATTTTTCCACCGACTCTTTCTCTCATGATACGGCTGCATGGGAAGTATTTGTATGCTTTGTAATAACTGCACCCCCCCACAAAGAATTGGCATCTTTAATTTCACACATTCATCAGACAAGCCGATGGAGTGTGGGCCTTGTAATTACTACCGCTTACTTATTGCTTATCATATAACACGACCAAAGCTATAAACATCCCACAGAGAACAATGCATGAGAATACGATCTCAGATACATGGGCTGTCTGAGATTGTTTTGGATGTAATAAGAGACACCTCTCACTCAAAGCAGTTTATCACAACCGGCGTAGTTCTGTGGTCAACGGCCGAGGCTTGGATCACACTTTTCTGTCTTTGTTCAGCTTGTGTTGTAGTAATCTGTAAATTATGCTGTGCCACAGAAGCTTGTAAATCAACAGCAGTTTATTGTAATTATGACTGACACAGAAGCTTGTAAATCAACAGCAGTTTATTGTAATTATGACTGACACAGAAGCTTGTAAATCAACAGCAGTTTATTGTAATTATGACTGGGCCTATAGAGTATCGTGACGCGATTCAACTTTATTTGAATTTGCAATAAGCACCAAAGGAGAGGGTTTTGTTTCACTTTCACTCTTATCAAATGTTGTTGCACCATTATTATTTATTTTATTTTTGTTGACTTTGTTTTGATTAGATTATTATTATTTTTTTAATGTCATGTCATGGTTTTCTGTTGTGTCCCTTGTCAATGTAAATGTTTTGTCTTGCTTGTCAAGTTTTCTATCAAGGATGGGTTTTTGTGGCATTATTGTGGATGCTAAATGTGGAAGACCGAAAAGCAGGGAGGCATGGAAGAGTCTCAAAAAGGTATTTAAAGGTCCCGTATATTTCCAAAACAACTTTTTCTCGTATTTGGGATGTAAAATTGACTCTATGGTGCCTCCTTAAATGTGAAATGTGAATTAAAATCGTCCACGTATTCCTGACTTCCAGACGTTTTTCTGCCGAGAGGCTTGAAATCAGGTCAGTTGAATTTCTCAAGATTATTGACGTCTCTAGCGAAGACCTCTGCCTTCCCTTTCTGCTCCTGAGCCAGCGCTGTCAACATAACAAACACGTGTGCTCTCACAAGTGGGTCTTCTACACGTAGGCAACCAATCAGCGAAAAGGGGGCGGTCTTGGTCAAATATGGACAAAGTGGATACAAAACTGGGTCAAACAGAAGTGGCTGTTAGAGGGGCCTATTCTGGACACTCGTATGACAAAACCAAGGTGTTTTTTTATTTTTATTTTTTTATGAAATTGACACTTTGATACTAAGTCCATGTTAGATAGTCACTCTATGGAGGTCCAAATAGCCAAAATATGGAACCTTCAATTTTAAAAACAAAAAGAGGCAAACAAGGATAATGGAAGCAAACACTAAATTAACAAAGTCCAGAAATCCAAATTCAAAGTCACAAAGGAACACAGAAACAAAACACTCATCAAAAAACATGACGGGACGAAGGAAACATGGGCTATAACAACAATAGCAATAATAATAATAATAATAATTGTATTTGTATAGCACCTTTAATAACATGTAAACAAAGTACTTTGACAGACAGAATAAAGCAGTACACATCAAACATCAAGATCGTGTAACATGAAAAATAAAAAATAAAAATAAACAGTGACACCCCGCCCCCCACCGCCCAATAAACCAACACAGGCTTAATGAAGCAGGAAAGCAAATACAAGCAAATTGACGAGACAAGGACGAGTACTTGGACAAGACACAAGTGACTGGCGGGAGCTAATGGGTAAACAGAAGGGACAGGGCTGAAGAGAACAGGTAGATATGAAAACCTAACGAGTAATAGAAGACCAGGAGGACCCGGGTTCAATCGCTGGCCCCGCCTGCGTGGATTTTCTCCGGGCACTCCGATTTCCTCCCACATCCCAAAAACATGCATGGTAGGTTAATTGACAACTCTAAATTGCCCGTAGGTGTGAATGTGCGTGCGAATGGTTGTTTGTTTGTATATGCCATGCAATTTGCTGGCAACCAGTTCAGGGTGTACCCCGCCTACTGCCCGATGATGGCTGGGATGGGCTCCAGCACGCCCGCGACCCTCGTGAGGAGAAGCGGGTCAGAAAATGGATGGATGGATGGATGGATAGTGCAGATTTGAAGTGAAAATAGAAAATTTCAAAGCAGTGTCTTCAACCTTGATTTAAAAAGAGCCCAGACTCTCAGCAGACCTGATGTTTTTCTAGGAGTCTGTTTCAGATATATGAAGCATAGATATTAAATGCTGATTCTCCGTGTTTGGTTCTGACTCTAGGGATACAGAGCTGGATGGTTCATACTATCTATGTATTTTGGGCCTAAATCTTTCAGAGCGTTATAAACTAACAGGAGTATCTCAAAATCAATTCTCCAAGGGACAGGGAGCAACTGCAAAGAGAATTGGAGTGATGTGGGCTCCACTTGTGTTCTTAGTAAGGACTCATTCTGGCTCAGTTGCAGTCCACTGACTGACTTTTTAAGCAGACCAGTAAAGGTACTATTACTGTAGTCAGCTCGACTAACGATAAATACATGGTCATGCTGGAAAATTAGCCCTTTAATCCTAGAAATATTCTTAAAGTGTTAATTATCTATCTGACTTTATATTTTTTTTCCATTTCATTTAATTTATTTTTTATGTTTGGCCTGGTCTGAGGTTTTTAGCCTTAGTGACTGGAGCTGCATGCTGACTTTTGCAGATTCCTCTTTGGGTTCAAAAACCGCTACCTCAGTTTCCCCCCCCCCCCCCTCTTTTTTTAACTGAAGGAAATTAAAACACATCGAGGAAAATTAGCCCTTTAATCCTAGAAATATTCTTAAAGTGTTAATTCTCGATAATAATTAGTTCCATGCATTTACCCAGTGCATGCATACAGCCAGGGTCACCTGGGGACACCAGAATGTGGAGCTCTGTCAGCATTGTTGTGGTAATTTATTTATTATTATTTATTTTATTTATCTGAACAAGTAGATGATATTAAACAGAAGAGGCCCCAAGTTGAAGCCTCGTGGTACTCCACATGCAATGTTGGGCTGCTCAGGTTTAAAGTTACCTGTTGTCAGTTGGATGCAGTTCAGAGCTACACCATTGCAAACTGCAACCACAATAAATGAATACCTCTATGACACGTTCTCTCACAACTGAGCATTATCATCTTTGTAGTTTAACTTGGGATACACCCTCTGTAAGCTTTTGAATCTGATTGAATGTACAAGTGAGGATAGTTCTGTCTGTGGCTGGTCACTCTACATGTTGTTTCATAGGGATGAAATCTGCGTTGTCGCACCTGTTCTGATGTGAATGGGATAATTACAAGTACCAGATACAAATTAAAAGCAATGCAAGTCATTGTGACATCATTCTGATTAGTTACAACTCATTGACAGACAATTGAAAGGGACAGAGAATGAAATGCAATCATCAAAGGTTTTATAAATTCAGACACAGGCCTCCTCATTCCAGTGAAACAGCACTTAACATTTTCACCAACCTAATGATCAAGAGTTATCCAGCAAACCAAATATTTGACTGAGTGGTTCTTTATTTATTTTTTTGCTCTCCTAGTACTTCTTTCTGACCTTACTTTATTCCACTGTACCCAGAGCAGTGCCATGTTTCGACTGCAGGATGTTTATTCATACTCGCGAATGTGAAAACTGAACATCAACACTTTCTCTAGTTCAGCTGAACTCCACAACTATTCACTGGAAGTTGGTCCTGGATGTTAGGTGCTGATGAGAGCAACACATTCCTGTGAGTTTGCCCCAAAGTAAATGAAGTCTGCTGCTGCATGTCCTACAATTTTCTTTTTAGGATGTATTTGGTCAAAGGTGATTCAATCACGGCATGATACTATATATATTATGTAAAGTTATTCTTGTGTGTTTGCAGCAGTCAATATCTCGTCTTTGTTTTTAAATGTCTGAGTAAAATGTAGTCGTCTCTCACATGTCCTTTGGGAGCAGTAAAGTTGAAAGCAATACGTCTGCATGGTCATGTATCCATAGTGGAGAGGGGCGGGGCTGTTTTGAATGGCTGAAGATTTGTACAGAGGGGAAGAAAGGTCAGATAATGTGGAAAGATTTAAAGAGTTCTAGTGAAAGAGAGCCTCGACGATGAAAGTTTAAATTGTTGCATGACAGCAAACACAGTTTTGTATAACTGAACTAAAAAAAAAAAAGTTATTTTCCACTCTTTCAGAACGTAAATTCTCTGCAGGTGTCGTGCAAAGTAAATTTGTGGGAATGATTGTATTTCACTGTATGTTGGAGTTTCAAAGCGAGCGAATGATTCTGAGCCAGGCTGGGAATGACGACAATTGGAATGAGGTACGGAGACAGACGTTGACATGTTTAAAGGATTGGACACACCGCTTGCAGTTGTCATTGTGCCTCTCCAAGACATTTCAATCTGTCCATAAGGCTGAGCAATGTCAGAACAGTTCAACCCAACTTTTAAGAAGTTCTGCTGAGGAACCATTTTTTTTTTTCAAATCAGCACACTGAGGTGTATTAAAATAAACATTTATTAAAACAGGTAACCTAAACAAAAGTTTACATGTGGTAGTGTTTAGCTTATATACATGTGCCAAAGAGTCTTGAGTAAACTTTTGTGAGATGGTCAGTTTACCAATCAAAGTCAAATCAAAAGATCAGTAATAAAAAATTTACACACACAAAAAAAGGGGGAAAAAAACCTACAAACTAAAATGATTTAAGAAATATAGATTCTAAGCATTTGGTGTATGCGTAGTGCTGGCATGGTATGCAAATGACAAGTGTCTTGATGTGTTTTTACAGCGCCATGCTAACGGGAATCATTTCTATAAAGTCTGTTGGTGGATCTTCTTCAAAATGCAAAGAAAAAATCTCAAAATTGTACCCTAAATGAGCTGGGATTAGGCTCCAACACCCCCTCTGCAAGCCTGTCGAAACAGAATAAGCGGCATAAAAAAATAGATCTATTTGTTTTGCTTTGCTTTCAGTCGTATGAAGGTATTTGCCATCCCTACAGAAAACTAATATTCAATATAATATAAAATATTCAAAGCCATTTCATCATCTTCCTGCTTTGAGGCAGCACTGCCAACCACTGTGCTGTCTAAACGTGTTTACATGTATCTATGAAGTCCGTTTCAGATTAAATCAGTATCATGTTTTCTGTGACATGTAAATGAACCCAGTCTTGGAATATACAGTATTGATTTGTAACTTTGAAGAAGCATTTTATAAATACATTTGGGATGTGTGCCGCTGTGTTACATGAGAGGATTGAGATCACTACTGTGAAGTTGGAGCCAGCATGTATGAGATTTATCACCGTGATTGACAGCTGATGTGTCCGGCCTCCTTGCCAGCTGGCACTCCAGCACCTTGCCATCCTTCACTTGAGAGGGAATACATTCAGGGATGTTATCATCAAAACTGTCTGAGGAGAAATATTGAACTGTCTCAAAATAAATTGAAGTACGACAACTGTCGTGTCCATTGATCCAGTTTTTCCATTCCCTTTTTGTTCAGGGTCATGGGAGAAGGAAAGGTCTGTGAACTGGGCCACTTCCCACTATGATGCAGTCCAAGTGTACACCACTTCAAACTACAACTTCAATTAGTACTTCTCTGACAGTCAATCAAATCTTAGTATTAGTTTATCCCACTCTGCTGAGCTATTGGCTTCGTAGCTGTCCAACCAGGTTTTATGCACAAAACACAGGGCACAGCTTAATGTGTATCATGTTTAAATATTTGTTTTAGGGACTTAAAATCTCGTAATGAGCTAAAAGTGGTAGCTGTCTCACCATGTTTTGTACATTTAATAAGGTTTTTTGATTATGACAGTTTGATCTTGGAATTCTTTTCCTTTCCTATATCCATCCATCCATCCATTTTCTGAGCCGCTTCTCCTCACTAGGGTCGCGGGCGTGCTGGAGCCAATCCCAGCTGTCATCGGGCAGGAGGCGGGGTACACCCTGAACTGGTAGCTAGACAATCGCAGGGCACATACAAACAAACAACCATTCGCACTCACAGTCACACCTACGGGCAATTTTAGAGTCCCCAATTAATGCATGGTTTTGGGATGTGGGAGGAAACCGGAGTGCCCGGAGAAAACCCACGCAGGCACGGGGAGAACATGCAAACTCCACACAGGGGGGGCCGGGGATTGAACCCGGGTCCTCAGAACTGTGAGGCCGACGCTCTAACCAGTCGGCCACCGTGCCGCCTCCTTTCCTATATATATTCCTATATCCGTCATGAAACTGTTCAACTTCAGAGATTCCACTGTAATTTAAAAAATACAGATATTTTCCATTATTTTGTCTTTCTTAAGTCTGTAAGTAAAGACTTCCAGACTTGATGGCTTTTTTTTCTTATTTTTTTATTTTTATTTTTTTTAAATCTCTCCTGTTTTGCTGCTTGGTTATGCAGAATTAAGGCTCTGTAAACCTTTATGCTGGAGCAGTTTTTCTATACAATAGAGGAGTTTTATATACGGCCTCTCTGGTTATTTGTATTACGATGGATATTTATTAGAAAAAAATGGCAGTCGGACAGAACGAGGTTTGATAGGGGAGAGACAAGACAAATGAGAGGACAGAGAGAAAAACACAAGTTGGGACAAAAGCTGTAAGAGAAAATAAACAAGCCAAAACATTATATGACATTACAACGTTACAAATATTCCACTCTGTGATTGATTGACGACGAGTCCAGGGTGTAGTGTGCCTTTCGCTCCAAGTCAGCTGAGATAGGATCCAGATCGCCTGTGACCTTGAACAGGATATTACGGGATAGAAAATGGATTGATGAATGTGTCCTACTGTAGAATAGTCCAAAAGTTTAAATAACCAAAGTTTTACACACAAATGGTTAAGATAGGATATTTAAATGTTTTAAAAATGCAAACACCCACCAAACAACACCCCCCCCCCCCAAAGAAAAAACACATTAAAATAAACATTTGCGTGTGGATGAAAGGCCAAAACACACCCAAAAAAATTTGCATTAAAATAAAATATCCGTGTGTATGTAGACACGGCCTCAGTGTATAAAATATATTGTGGGAAAACACTGTTTGCTTGCTGGTCCTCCAATAGGTAGCTTTGCAGTTGTGGGACAGCTGTGCAGTCTTGAGTCCATATCTGAGGAGCCGCCCCGAAAGAGGTCAGCTCTGTCAACCTCACCCTGGCTGCCAAATCACTCACATGTCACGCCCATGAATAGCAGCCCAATAAACTCAATTAACACTGAAATAGACAGAATCTGTGCCCTTCTACTGCTCGCCACGTCCTCAGATGTGCGGGACATGAGACGACACCGCCAGCCACGTAGAACCCCTATCAATCTATAGCTGCATAACTTCACCCTGCACTCACGCACACTAACAGCTTAGTGCCTATTTATACATCACATCCTGGCAATGCACATGGGAAAACAAGCCCCCTGCACTATCAGTGTATCCAGTGTTGTCTGGCCCTCACTGCTTCGTCCCCGTCTGATGTCGGACTGGGCAGGAACATAAGATAGCTGCTTAGGATAGCTGAAAGATGGCTGCTTTAGATAGCTGGAGATCCCAAAACAACTTGATTATGCATTTGGCGGCAGGGAGCAGTTGTTCATATTCCAGACGTTGCGTTCCCTGCCGACATTCCGGTGTGTGTAATTCTGCCTGTTAGTGTCGTGTTATCAAATCATTATCTATACGAGATATAGACAATGGAGTGAAATGACAGCATGTTTCCACTCTGCCTTGAATTGTTGGTGCTTCACTGTAAAACAAACATTAACTGAAATGTTCTTGTTTGTACCGTGATTCCGACTGCACAACTCAATAAAAGGTAAAGGTGTTTTCCATCTGAAATGCAATTATTCCAGTTGTTAGAGTTTGCATTGTTATACTGCAATGTGGATTCATGTAATGAGATTTTTTGTTCGGGGGGGGGGGGGATAATACGAATACAGTGGAAACTCGGGTCCCAGACGCCCCAATTCACAAATAATTTGGTTCCCCAAATTTTTTTTCAAACAAATATTGCCTTGCCGGTTCACGCAATATTTTCAGTTCACGAATACATCATTGGCTCTGTGCATCACACTTTGTCGGTGTGTTGGTTTTTGAATTAAATTAACCTTGTGTGTGGCTCCAAAGAAGACAGCTGCAATAGTGTTTTTAGTAAGCCTCAACGTATTACTGTTAAAAAGGAAGAAAATTATAGCAACATGAGCATGGTGTTCAAGTTTGTAATCCTGCTGTGCAGTTTCGTTTGTTGAAATCTATCAGCGATACAATAGCAATGACCGTAGATCAAATTTGTATAGCACTTCTCAACACCCAAATACTTCAGCGCACACAAAAAAAAGACACAAAACCTTAAGCCTCGGTGGCAAAGAAGTGTAGAGCCTGCCGTGTTCCTTCCTCTGCGGAAGAAGAAGGTGCTAGCGAGCAGCCGCTAGCTGCCCTGTAAATCCCCGCCCCGATCTTACATTTTAACATGCTGTCTTTCACTCTGCTTGACTACACATCCTTGTTTATGTTCACCATGGATGGAGCTAGATCAAAAAAGGCCGCCACATCCCACAATGCAACGCGGTTATCGAAGCATACTATGCTATATGTGAAAAGGCTAAGACGTTAACAGTTATTTTCTAGAGAACACACCATATTATTTCTTGATAATAAAGTGTGTTTTCATTTATTTCTATATTGTACTGTATTTATTTTTTAACTACACATCAGCAAAAACAAGTAAACATAACTTCGGGCAGGAACAGATTCATTGCGTTTCCGTTTGCAAACCAAGTCGCGAATGAATTAAATTTGTGGACCGAGGTTCCACTGTAGTCCCGAAGCTAGGTAAGTCTTTGCTCAAGCCGATGCCACGTGTCCAGTGCCTTCTCTCTGAGATGTTAAAAAAACATTTAGGAAAAAGAAATCATCTCGGAAGAGTAAACAAAAAGGAGTCAAATCACAAACTCATGACGACAAAGAAAAGAATGACTCTGTTTTAAAGCATTGCCTCAACAAGTTGGCACTGCCAATTTTAGCCCCTTGGTTGAAGGAGGGAGCCCCCACCGACATGGGGTCATGTTTCAACTAGACGTCTGTCAAGTTCTCTCTCTCGCATGCTTCCCTGTCTTGTTAACACAGCAATTTTTTGCTTTACAATTGTTTGTAGCACTGTACGGCATCATCATACTATTTCTAATATTTTGCTTACCTTGATTACAGGAGAGTCAAAAATATTAGGAACAACTCTTAGTATGATGCAATATAGTTCTTCACCACTGCAAACTAGAACTAATAAACATATTGTTAAATTAACACCTCTCTGGGAGTGTCAATCAAAACTGAACATTATTATCTTTGCATAAGCAGAATATTTGATAGAGTTGTTGTATTGAATATCATTACCAGAGATGGGGGGGACTCGAGTCAAATGACTTGACTCGAATCGACTGGAGTTGCCAGTTTTATGACTTTCAACTTGCTTGCTAAATACTTTAGAAAGACTTGACTTGAACTACATGACTTGACAAGTTTTGTCGTTTAGAGTTGGAAATCTGCATTTTAATTGCGCCAGTTTGCTTTTTTAATTTGTTTATTTTTGAAAGTAAGAAACGTTTTGGGTGGTCATTCGCGCCAACCTGGCAACCCAGTCTGCGTTGTTGCGCACTTGCCAGTGTGACGTAGCCACCTGATGGACGCGCCCAAGATGATATAATTTGGATTCAAGGATTACGTTGTCGATGAAGTCTGCAAAAAGTGGATGGCAACCTGCATGGTTCGCAACCCGCGCAATTTAAGACACAAAAACAATGATGTCGAACTTTATCCGTCTCTACAAAATTCACAATGACAGGTAAGGTAATTTAACAGTTTAGCTAGCTGGTCAAACATTCAGTTTCATAGACTGGTTTGGGACGATTACAAATAAAAATGCTGTTATTGTGAACGTTTTAGTACACCTAAGTTACGTAACTAGGGGTGGGATGTTTTATGATAATTGTCGGAACCTTTTGTTTCGGTTCATAGGCACGTAAAAGTCTCTCATTTGTGCTTAGATATTTGTTTTCTTGAATGAAATTTGGAATAAATTTGTTATATGATTTGTTTTTTGTGTTTTTGTTATTGTTATTTTTGATCATTGTTCTGTTACATTAATAGCCAAGTGGGATACTGAGTACCCTTTGACTGGCTAGAATTAGTAGAGGTTAATATAGTGGCATCTGTTGCTTTGTTTGGACAGGGGCTATTTGGGTCGATCTATCATCAACAGAAAAAGTAATTCCCAAGTTAATGAAAACATTTTTGCAGGAGAACTTAAAACCATCTCTCTGCTGAATGAAGCTAAACTGAAGATGGGTGAGTGGTCCAGTCAGAGTCCTGACCTCAACCCGATTGAGATTGTGGCACGTCCTCAAGCGCGCGATTCACACTGGACATTCCAAGACGATTGCTCGTAAGTAACTAAGTTCTACACCACTGCATTACCTCCTCTGACTGTGTGAACCAAAGCTGGGCATCATCTTTGTAAAGGCAGGATTTGATTGATTCCACTAGATTGTAAAGGAAGCCTGAGTGTCTGAGTTTAAGTGGAGATGCAAAAAAAGCTTTTATTTAACAGAATGTATTTGAGTTGTTCAATGTAGGGGACGCAGGACAAGCTGACCACACTAAAGGTTGGACGTATTTATAGTACTGTAAATTTAACAAGGTTTCTTCTCATACTAATCTGTGAAACACTAAGTGATAAACCCACTCCCATGTTGTCACACTTGACACATTTGAGTATTGTTGATCACTTGCAGATCCTTGCCCAGTACATTACCTTCCTTTCTTATCTTGATTCCTGTGTTATCTCTTGTTTTATTAACAACACTGGCCTCCAGCATGGCACCGGGAAGTTGGAGCCTGCAGGCGTGTTTAGACCAGAGAGCGAACAGTAATCTTACGCACGCACACACGCGCATGCACGCGCACAGGCACCTACGAGAGAAACAAAAATGATACTCTTCGACAAGTTTAACATTTATTTCTTGCTCTCCTCTCACTTAGCGTTTCATGTCATGAATCGACTTTAATCCCGCTAATCTGCATATCCAGTTTCTCAGGGACTCTTTTGGGAAATCCAACATGTGCAAGCCAAGCAGTCATTATTCATTTTTTTTAACATGTTGACTCATTTTGCAGTGCAGCCAAGTGTGTAGTTCTTTCCAGGGGAGAGTGAGACGCTTCGGGTCTATCACAGTCAAGATGGTGATGAAGCACAAATATCTCCAACCATTTGCCGTGTCTGATTACAGACTGGCAGCCCGACTCCATCGGAACCCCCGCCCCTTCCATTTGTCATATTTTCATGTGTTTTACCATTTCGATTACATGCTGTCAGCTGTAGAGAAGTGGAAATAGGGAGTGTGTGAGTGAATGGCACAGAGAGTGGCACATGTTACACGGGGTTGAGTGAAGGAGAACACATGCTGTCCTTAGAGAGATTTTTACAGAGAAGTGCATGTGAAACAAAGCTGTCAAAGCCCAAGCACACAATCAGAGGAGATATATTCAGGGTGAGAGCAGTTAGAGGACAAGTGGAGGAATATCAACTATCTTTGACCCTCCATTGCCCTCTAACAAACACCTTCCCCCCCTCAAATCTGCCCACCCTGTAAGCACCCACACTGTAAGTCCGACAAGTCCTATTTATAAGCTGTGGATGGATGAGCAAATCAGGTGGAAAGAGTCGCCATTGGAAGGGTGAGCGCACGTGTTAATGTGTGTTTATATCTATCTTTGTGGAGACCGTTGTGACTTGTCGGCCTCACAAAAAGTCAGGTCATCGTGAAGATCGTTCCAAACACCACCAGTCCATACCAATGGCCGCTGCACATAACAAAGCAACAGATGGTGCTGGAATAACCCCTACTAATTCGATCAAGTCAAATGTTACTCACTATCCCACTTGGAAATGAATGGGAAATTAACAGAACAATGACCAAAAATATCAATAAACAACAACAATCACAAAAACACTAACAAAACAAAAAACAAAGTCATAATAGATTTCATCGAAGAAACACTATCTAAGCACAAATGTTGCCAGTCTCCACTTACAGATTTATGAAAGACAATAAAAAAAGGAAAATTTCTGTATTTGTGAAATTACAGTGGAACCTTTGAAATCAAGCACAATTTCAGGATGCTGGGCATGCTTGTTCGCATTAAAAAATAAATAAATAAATAAATAAAATACAAATAGAAAAAATTATAAATTCCAGGATCAAACTGTCATTATTACAAACCCTTATTAATGGTACAGATGATTTTGTTAAAGTAACAATTTAACATTTGTTAAATCAGTTAACCACCCTTAATATTAACTCTCTGTGTTGTGGGTCAAATTGGTCTGTTTTTAAATCTACAAATTTATATAGCATAAAAAATGGAACCAGCAGGAAAAAAAAAAAAAAAAATATATATATATATATATATATATATATATATAATATTATTTTATTAATGAAACTAATTCTGCTGGTTCCATTTCTTTGAAAAAAAAAATGGAACCAACAGAAAGAAAAAAAAAAAATATATATATATATATATATATATATATATATATATATATATATATATATAATATTATTTTATTAATGAAACAAATTCTGCTGGTTCCATTTTTTTGTATGAGATTTTTTTTTTTAAATTCAATTAGCATTGTGCTTTTGTTATATTTTTTCCATGTGAGTGGGTGACATTTACCCATGAAAATTTGGTAAGAAACAAAAACAACAGCAGGGCTAAAACAAAATAATACTCATGCATAATTATAATAGCAAATTAAAAACTAGTGTAACACATCTCACACCTCTTTCGATTTTAACATTCCAAATTGTCACACAAGTGCAAAAAGAACTTGACCACAGTAAATAGCAACACATAAAAACACACTAAAACAGTCTAACAATCTGGCAACAGAGAACGGAACAGACGAAAATGTTGCCGTTTTGGCCGCTCATTTCCATAAAATGGCATTTGAAGAGTAAAAATAGAAAAAGTGTTGTGTGCACATGTTTGTGTGAACATTTTATGTTTATGAGATTTTTATATGAGAGCTGGTTTAAGGATAGGCAAAGCATATATATTTTTTTTTTAGGAGAACCCCCAACCCCACAAATCTCGTGAGGGTCACTGCAGTGAAAACAACCAAGCCAAACCTATCAATGGTTGCTCTCTCATGGTAGAGCGTGGAATGGGATGTTTGTATTAGTGCATGTGCCCCAAGAATGACTGAGCCTCTGTGTAAATGTTTTTGCAACCACACGTTCAGCACGCAAACGTCACACTTCACGTTCCTGTGCCGTACAGTATATTGGTGGCATTGTGTAGGATTTACATAAAAAGGATGCAAATGCTAAAACGTCAGTCTGGAGTACAAAAAAAAATTAAAAATACTAAAAATGTGATTTGTGTCTATGAGGCTATGTTTGTGTACAACTTCCTACCTCCATTTCTTTTAACAAAAAAATGAAAGTTATGCTTCCAAGGATGTTCCCAACAGTTGTTTTGGGACTTTACAGACACACTGATAATGTTATGACATGATTTTACTGTACATGTATCAAATAATGCGTGGCAATTAATAACACAGCACACAGTTGTAGATGGATATTTGGCTTCTTTTTTACAGCACAGCACGTTGCGTCTATCACAATAAGTTGATAATTTTTGTTATGGAAAATTGTCAAATTGTCAAAACTGATGTACCTCATACATAAAAGCGATTATTTTAATTGTAAATGGGTACTTACAAAGAATCAGCAAAACAAATAGACCTGCTAATTTTTTTAAAAGCTTCCGGTTGAACACACACTCTGAACACACTGTGTGACAAATTGGTTGAACACACTCTCACTTATGAATTATTTCAAATTTGGCCTGCATACGTTGGCTGCGTAGCTGTAGTGCCAAAACATACAACCCCAATTCCAATGAAGTTGGGATGTTGTGTTAAACATAAATAAAAACAGAATATACGCTGCCAGAACTAAGACAAGACCGTGCAAAATCCTCTGACCCTCCACATTCCAGCCCCTTCCCTCAGGTAGGCGCTACCGATCAATGCAAACTCGAACTAGCAGACATTCCAACAGCTTCTTCCCTCTTGCCATCAACTTCTTAAACAGCTAACTTACAATTCCATTGCAACATGCTGCCAATTTCTTTTGTCTGAGTTTGTTGTCACATTTCTTTCGGGCCAATTATATACTACTCATGCACTCACTGTAGTAGTCTCGCCACGCCGCACTATTTGCATATCTGTTGTTGACCAATACTGGCCACTCATGCCAGAATAGCATCTGCTCCATTTCCACACTGATTGAGGAGTATCTGCAACATTTGCACAATCAACATTGTCCCAGATTATTGCACTACTTGTCACTTTAAACCGCATACACTCCTTGAAGTCTCGGCGCCCTTTGCACAATGGTCATTGCACCGGACTATTGCGAGATTGCTCTAAATGCTAGAGGACTCTGCATTTTTTGCACAATTGTCAAAAAAACAAACAAATTGTACCGGCATTACCAGATAACTAGCAACCCTTTATTGCTCAGTGACTGTTTTTCTCAATGTCTTTATGTCTCAAAAGTGTTCTCTGTCAATTGACTGTCTGTTGTCGTACTAGAGCGGCTCCAACTACCGGAGACAAATTCCTTGTGTGTTTTTTGGACATACTTGGCAAATGAAGATTAATCTGATGATTTGCAAATCATGTTCGACCTATATTTAATTGAATACACTACAAAGACAAGATATTTAGTGTTCAAACTGATAAACTTGATTGTTTTTAGCAAATGATCATTAACCTAGAATTTTATAGCTGCAACACATTCTAAAAAAGCTGGGACAGGGTCATGTTTACCACTGTGTTACATCACCTTTTCTTTTAACAACATTCAATAAACGTTTGGGAACTGAGGACACTTATTGTTGAAGCTTTGTAGGTGGAATTCTTTCCCATTCTTGTTTGATGTACAGCTTCAGCTGTTCAACAGTCCGGGGTCTCCGTTGTCGTATTTTACGCTTCATAATGCTCCACACATTTTCAATGGGAGACAGGTCTGGACTGCAGCCAAACCCGTCTAGTACCCGCACTCTTTTACTACGAAGCCACGCTGTTGTAACAAGTGCAAAATGTGGCTTGGCATTGTCTTGCAGAAATAAGAAGGGGCGTCCATGAAAAAGACGTTGCTTGGATGGCAGCATGTTTCTCCAAAACCTGTATGTACCTTTCAGCATTAATGGTGCCTTAACAGATGTGTAAGTTACCCATGCCATTGGCACTAACACAGCCCCATACCATCACAGATGCTGGCTTTTGAACTTTGCGTCCATAACAGTCCGGATGGTTCTTTTCCTCGTTGGCCCGGAAGACACGACGTCCACAATTTCCAAAAACAATTTGAAATGTGGACTTGTCGGACCACGTAACACTCTTCCACTTTGCATCAGTCCATCTTTGGCTCGGGCCCAGAGAACGTACGGCTGTAGCGCCGAACTGTATATACTGACATTGGTTTTCTCAAGTGTTCCTGAGCCCATGTGGTGATATCCTTTTCATATTGATGTCAGGTTTTTGATGCAGTGCCACCTGAGGGATTGAAGGTCACGGGCATTCAATGTTGGGCTTTCGGCCTTGCCGCATACATGCAGTGATTTCTCCAGATTCTCTGAACCTTTTGATATATTATGGACTCACGCACTTGCTCACAAAGAAGTGTGCCTCGCCCCATCTTTGCTTGTGAATGACTGAGCAATTGGGGGAAGCTCCTATTATACCCAATCATGGCACCCATCTGTTCCCAATTAGCTTGTTCACCTGTGGGATGTTCCAAGCAGGTGTTTGATGAGCATTCCTCAACTTTCTCTTTTTTCTTTTTTGCCACCTGTCCCAGCTTTTTTGGAACGTGTTGCAGCCATAAAATTCTGAGTTTATGATTATTTGCTAAAAACAATCAAATTGATCAGTTTGAACATTAAATATCTTGTCTATGTCGTGTATTCAATAAAATATAGGTTAGACATGATTTGCAAATCCATCCATCCATCCATCCATTTTCTGAGCCGCTTCTCCTCACTTAGGGTCGCGGGTGTGCTGGATCCCATCCCAGCTGTCATCAGGCAGGAGGCGGGGTACACCCTGAACTGGTTGCCAGCCAATCGCAGGGCACATACAAACAGACAACCATTCGCACTCGCATGCACACCTACGGGCAATTTAGAGTCTCCAATTTATGCATGTTTTTGGGATGTGGGAGGAAACCGGAGTGCCCGGTAAAAACCCACGCAGGCACGGGGGGACCATGCAAACTCCACACAGTCGGTGCCGGGGATTGAACCCGGGTCCTCAGAACTGTGAGGCTGACGCTCTTACCAGTCGTCCACCGTGCCGCCGATTTGCAAATCATTGTTTTAATTTATGTTTAACACAACGTCCCAACTTCATTGGAATTGGGGTTGTATTACCATATGCTTTGTAGTAAAGAGTGTAAACTATCGAAGGAACAATCAACAGTACAGAATAAAGTCAGAAAACGAGGTATAAAATGTCAACACAAATGACAGAAAGCTAAATGCGCATTGAAACACATCCTGATCCACTGTGGCTTGCAGAAATTAGACTTACAGCAGCAAAGGTAGAAGACTTAAGCCACCACTAGGCTAACACAAGACAGCTAATAGGCAGGTCCATCGTGGAGGAATTGAGACAGGATTCTCTTTAGGCCCAGGCACACTCACACTTTCATGCTTTTCTGTCTTTATTATTGTAAGCGAACAAGGGAGCCCTTCATAAGTGATCCAGTGTCTCGTTTTGGAATAGAAAAAGACCCAAAACAAAGCAAAAAGAGCACGAAGGTCACTGTGGTTTAAAACCATCAAAACCTCATGCCATGCGAAGCGGCCTGAATGCGCAACCAAGGCCAACGGGTCATGACGAGGCTCGTTTCAGTCCTGGCTCGGTTTTGACACTGCAAAAACACAGATCCATCAGGGCCTGTTTACAAAAGCCTTCATTCCTACACTTTGTAATTTCCTGGCTCACACTTTGCAGAATATCTTCCCGTAATGGCTTTGAAATGCTACAATTCCATAAATATTTTGAATATCTTGTTTTATAAGCATAGTGGAAAAGAATGAATAGGATATAGTGTAGGACTTTATTTACGAAGATTTAATTTAATTGCGTTCACTCATACAATGTACATGTCGCATATGATTCACTTTGTATGGTTATACTAAATCCCAAATAACGGTTGCTAATTTGCTGTAACAGATTGCGCGCATTGTTGGAAATAGGTGGAAACAATTTAAAAGCGTTTTGCCGTTTAGGTAATGCTGATTGTTTTCACCATGCAACATTTGGGAGTGCATCGCAAGCGCAAAAAGAAGTTTGAAGTGATGGAGGTGTTAGTGGAAGACATACAATAATGTTACCGAGTTCCCCAAAATAAATCTGCCGCACCAATCGTTTTGGATAGGCCACTAACCACACGCAAGCCATGTTTTGTTTAATTTAATTTGTCCCGAGTGAATGGCAATTGGATGTACAGGTACAGTATGTGCACATCCTGCGTAACATTGCACTTCAAACTTTTATCACGTTTATTATTGTTATGCAACACCCGGAAAAGCAGTGTCACAGTGTGCTGAAATGACACAGTTGCATGAAAATGCAGACTTAAAAGTTTTTTTTTGGGTCATAGTTGATAGGCATATAGCATGACTCCTTCTTGTGACCGAATTCAAGTCAACCATTAGATTATTCAGAGAGCACCAAAATTGCTCTGCTGAATGGACGATATGATGCAATAATTTTGGACACTCGACAATAGCCCCAAATGAACTGTGAATTTTGTCCCTTATATTATAGTTGACACCAAGTGTAGCTGCGCTCTTCCGAGGCTTCTGAGAGTATTAAGCACCAATACCTGTCCCACTCCTCACCATAAATAACTTCTGCTGGATTGGAACATGTCTACAGACTACCAGGAAGGACCAAGTCACAGTCAAGTGCAGGGACTTACACAAAGGCTGCATAAATCGTTCAACTTGAACGAGACGGACGTGAGATTCAAATTAGCTATGTTTTCATTGTCAAGTGCAGAACCAGAGCTGAAAATCAGGAACATTAAAAAAGAGCTATTTTCCACATGGCAAATTTGAGAACAACCTTTGTAAAGATTTCTAAAGTAACATTTTAACATTCTTAACTGCCACCAAGTGACGATAGAATCTTACTGCTGTGAATGCTTGCTTGACGTAACTTAAGGTGTACTTTCATTCATCTTCTTGTCTTCTTGTTCTTCTTGCAAACTCCTTGTTGAGGTCTGGTCCTTTGAGAATAAAAGCCACAAAAACAATAAAAAGCATATAATATGCCAATGTCTCATTTAAGGCAGGGGTGTAGCTAGTCATTTGGGGGCCCAAGGCAACCACTGTCAAGGGGCCCTCCACATCCACATGTAACTAAATACATTTCCTCAAGTACTGTACTTTGGTTCATTTTGGCAAAAGGTGAGTGCGTAATTTAACATGTTTTGAAGCATGTGAATTAAAATTAAAGTGGTAATTATTGCTTTGAATCGAAGAAAACTTGACTAATCCGTTTTTATGAGATGTTTGGGGACCCCAGCCCCCTTTGTTTGTTTTAAGGTCATGGTTGTACTCTGAACTTCTGCAAGACTTTAGATTATAGTATATATATTTTTCCCAAAATTCCTTATCAAAATGTAAGACTTTTTTTTTTTTTTTTAATTGTGCCATTGTAATTTTTCCGCTTGTGTTTTTGTGTTTTAAATGAGTCCTAGGACTCACAGGCAACTCGATGGTAAAAGACATCTTTGTTTTGGTCCTAAATGCCATACCCAGAGGTCTGCGTGTTTTCCTAAAAATGTAAAAACCATAAAAATCCCAGGTTACTAAACGAGTGTCCCTGAAAGACTCTTTCTTTTTCTCTCTTGCTCGCCGTTCACCTCTCGTCCCGCCAGCCTCGCAGTCTCCAACCTTTTCCTGCCCGCTCCAGCAGCAATGGGGGCTTTCTCTTGTTTCCTGGTGCCGCTGCTGCTGGATAAACACACAAGCTGCCCCTCATATAAAGGCTCAATTCTTCTCCATCATGGTTAAATATGGATACAAAGAGAAACTTGTATGATAATTTCTGGCATATGGTGGCGGGGGTTGCCTTTTGAGGGGGGAGGATTGTGTGCATAAGAGGTTGGGGGCACAGGACAGACAGACGTGTGCCTTGTTCTGATTCTTGTCTAAGATTTCGAGGGTTTTCTTTTATGAAAGAGCGGGTCAATTTCATCTGACAGCGTGACTGACTGCAAAAGTGAGATGTGACAAACGACTGGCTGCCTGAAGTTGCGTGCTGGCATTCTAAGCATTGGCAGGGCCTGTTGCACCATAAAGCACCGCTGTCAAGGAACTTGGTGGCATGTGGAAACACACAGAGCAGCCGGGGATTAAACCAAAATACATACTTGGAGGAGATCACTTCTTTGCAATGGAGGGCATGCCATTGAGGTTCAACTTTGATTTGAAGAGACAGTCATGGAAAAGGAGACCGAATCTGGCCCTTTGCTCGGAACATGCCAGACGTGTCACAGATAGTCTGGATGATGCCGATGGCCCGCAGATAGCCTTGAGATCGCCTTACTGTCCTGCTGCCATCAGCAG
This sequence comes from Phycodurus eques, assembly GCF_024500275.1. Lineage (NCBI taxonomy): Eukaryota > Metazoa > Chordata > Actinopteri > Syngnathiformes > Syngnathidae > Phycodurus > Phycodurus eques. Next base: position 24,860,982 of record NC_084531.1, read on the forward strand.
TACAAGTGCACGCAGTACATGATGTCACCCTCTGTGGCCGCAACGGGCTCCAGTAACAAAGAGAGTTGCCGCTGGGTTTAAAAACACTTGCAGGAGTTCCAGGTATATTCAGATTCGAATGTACTAGGGACGGCAGCACGGTGGACGACTGGGTAGAGGGTCAGCCTCACAGTTCTGAGGACCCGGGTTCAATCCCCGCCCCCGACTGTGTGGAGTTTGCATGTTCTCTCCGTGCCTGCGTGGGTTTTCTCCGGGCACTCCGGTTTCCTCTCACATCCCAAAAAACATGCATAAATTGGAGACTCTAAATTGCCCGTAGGTGTGACTGTGAGTGCAAATGGTTGTCTGTGTGTATGTGCCCTGCGATTGGCTAGCAACCAGTTGAGGGTGTACCCTGCCTCCTGCCCGATGACAGCTGGGATAGGCTCCAGCACGCCCGCAACCCTAGTGAGGTGAAGCGGCTCAGAAAATGGATGAATGGATGGATGGATGGATGGATGGATGTACTAGGGAGGATCTTGATGATTCATTTCGTGATTTGAACTCGGACTACTTTTAATTGATGGTTGATCTTGACTGGCAGTTAACAACATCTGCCTCACAGTCGAAAGGTTCTGGGTTGAAATCTTGGTTCAGGCCCTCCTGTGTTGAGTTTACATGTTCTCTCCATGTTTCTCTGGACACTCTGGCTTCCTTCCAAAACATGCATGTTGGGTTCGTTGAAGATTTTTGCCCAAAGTCAGCTGGGCTAGGCTCCGACTCACCCATGACCATAATGAGGACAAGTGTTATAGAGCATGGATGGATGGATGTTGAGGCAAAATGGAACACAGTAACGATTTTGTTTCTTAATACTGTACAGCCGAACATTCAGCGAGTTCCTAGCATCGCAATACAAATCATAATGAAAAAGAAAAAAAAAAAAAAAAAACACTTAATTCACAGTTCATTTTCCCTGTACGACATCAAGAAATCCTGTGCTGAGGATGGACTCTTATCAACAACAACGTTAGGTATACTTAGGTATACAATCTTACGAGATCCAAATACAAGAGATACGTCAAAAAAGAAAATTCAAAAGGCACTCAGGCACAGAAAACCAAGCAAGCAAGATTTTGCTTTGTGTTGCGAGCTTTGGATATGCCGCCCCGCTGATAAAGTGATAATAAAAATGGAACCATTAAGGTACTGTAATGACTTTGCAAAGAAAATCACCGTCACTGAAGCACTTTTAAGACGTTTATCCGAACATTGAAACACACAAATACAAAATGGCAGATTTGTATAGTGCTTTTCTACCTCAAGGTACTCAAAGCCCTTTAACGCTGTGTCATCATTCCGCCTGCTGATGTCGTAGAATCGGGAGGAACGGGGGGATCAGTAGAATTGAGATATTCGCATACGTCTTCATAAGATGCTGTCATGATCTGTGTCTGGGTTGACATTGGACACGTCATTTCCCTTTCCTTTTTTGGGTGGATTATGTTGCGATTTGATTTTGTTTTGTGTTGTTATCTGAAGTTTTGTTTTTTCCTGTCTTCTGTTTGTGTCTTCCCCGGGTGCTTGTCATGCCATTGTCCAACCTGGTCTTGTCAGGTGCGCTCCTTGTGTCAGCCGATCAGTTCTCGTCCTGGTTTGCCTCATTGTCTCTCTGTGCTGATGATGTTATATTAATACCACATTGGGGAAAAAAAAAAAAAAAAACCTCTCAAATCTAACCAAACATACTAGCAAACTATTTGATACAGATGTACTGATTGTGCAGGAGTACCTAATAAAATGGCTATGCCAGTTTAAACATTGCCACGGATGGATATAATTGTAGATAAATTGGGACAACCGACACCCTAAAAAAAGCTCAGTGTGTGAAATTAAAAAGGGAGCTCAATGTTCAAGATGGTCAGAAATGTGATGATAAAACCTCAAAGGTTTGCGTGGAACAAAAGGCATCAGCAAGTTAAGACTCCGCTGAGTTCTGGTTCATTCACATTACGTTTGGATGAGACAAGTCGCGCAATATTTTAAGTAGGTGTGGAGTTACTTTAAGCTCCCAAGTGAGGTGCAAAAGATGTACGGATGTAGACTGTCCATGGTAACTAAACTTTCAGTGCATTGTAGTAAAACCAAGCCTTCTCCTGGTACTAACAGGCCAACAATGAATTTCTATTCATAAGGAACGATATAAAACCTAATACATTAGTCTGCTCCTTTTTGCCTAAGGGATAGCTGTGATGACTGGAAGCCCACAGCAGAAGCAATAAAGCAGCTCATTCTTCTGTCTGACAGAGCATAGAGCGCACATTCACCGGGCGCCAGCAGACACAGCCTGCTTCACTTTTCTCTGGTGAGGTACGTATAAAATGATGTTTCTTTTGTACTTTACACAGCTTACCTTACCTTCAAGGATGTGGGAAAACACTGCATTACGTTTAAATCAGGCACTCTGGTTTCTACTTTAACTCACTTCAGTGGAATTGCATTTATTTGAGTAGAAACAGTGCAGCTTGCGTAGCCCGCGTATCCTTTCACCAAATGTATGCGTACACAAAAAGGAACAAATGGCAACTCAAACAGCATTTGGAGTATTAGAATTGTAAAACATATTGACTGACATTTATGATGTATAAAATTCACTTTTATACATATAAAACTACCTTTTCAAGAAATGTGCCACTCACAAGTAGGGATGGGTACTGAAATCAGTGCTTCTTTTTATACCGACCGAATCCGGGTGGGACCAAGTCATTGCTTTGCAAGTCCCAAGAAAAGTCTCAGGTCTTTGCCCTAAAGTCCCGAGTCAAGTCGCATGGCGAGCCGTTCCATATATTTTAATATACAATATATAATAGTTATATTTAACATGTATATGTTAGGTGGCATGGTGGATGACTGGTTAGCACATCTGCCTCCCAGTTCTGAAGACCTGAGTTCAAATCCGGCCTCGCCTGTGTGGAGTTTGCATGTTCCTGCGTGGGTGCTCTGGTTTCCTCCCACATCCCAGTGAAGATTGTAAAAAATATATTTTGTATTATATGATTCCATAAGGGAATAATGGAAGAAGAGGAAACTAACTAAATTCCATTGCAACCGTGTTGTCATTCAAACGCATAAGTAAGCAACAGATAAGAAAACTGGTGAATGGCACAAAGGGGAGTCGCCATTTCTGATTAGGCATGAGTGAATGAGACCTTGTGTCTGTGGTGACCTTGCATCACTTCTACTTGCATGGAAAACTAAATCACTCTTGAAAAACACCAGCAGAGCCTTGAAAAACAAACGAACAAACCGAACATGCACTGACATGGAGTAGCGACAGTACGTTGTAAACATCTAGCTGGTGGTTGGTTGGAGACAGGAAAGTTCAACGCCACAATTGTGCTTTGTGTATATATGTGTGTTTGTGTGTGTGTGTGTCTGTGTCTTCATCCTGCATGTAAAGGGAGATTAGAAGCCTGTAGGGATGTTGATGTGAGATAATAGCCCTTATGCCAAACTGCACCCGTAAACTGATGTGAGATAATAAAGATGTAAAAACTCTGATGTTGAACCTTCTCAGTACTGCAGGCATGACCGAACAACCTTGAATGAATTCGACATGTGGTCTCCACACGAGCCTTTCTCGTTTATTTATTTTATTTTTTGGTGTGTGCGGTGAGGCCATGTCAACATTGTTTTGAAAAGTTAAAATCTACAATTGCCAACCAACACACTTTTCTTAAAAAACACGGACACTAATTTATTACATTAGTACAGCAGTGGCAAGAGTGTTCACACGCTGTACTTAAGAAGTACAAATGTGTTTTAAAAAAAAAAAAAAAAAAAAAAAAAGACCCCGCTAGAAGTACTGATTCAACTCCTTTACTTAAGTTAACGTAAACAAGTACAGACTCTGAAATGCACTAAGTACAAACATTTTGATTGTTAATTATATAAAATACCAATTTCTATAACTCGACACAACGAAAAAAAAGACTTCACTCATATACTGTATTTGTATGATAAAACCTCTACACAAATTCCCTTTTCCGGATTTTTTTTTTTTTTTATCGGGCTCATAGTGAAAAGAAGACTGACTGGCGACCAGTTCAGGGTGTAGTCCGCCGTTCGCCCGGAGTCAGCTGGGATAGGCGACCTTGAACAGGATAAGATTTGTTGAGAATGGAGAGATTTTTGAATGCCCTGAATCGTTCATTTTGCAGATGTATGTGTTATAAGAGCAAGAGAGTTCACATAAAGTCATTTTATTTGGCAGTTTGGCCCAGTTTGACTTAAACACATTGGACACTCACTCCATTTAAGATCCATGGACTTAAGTCGACATGAATAATGACGGCATGTCATTGCTCTGGCTGCTCGATTTACACTATTTACATTTGCGAACTGTTTTCACCTGCCACCAGAGAGTCATGACCGAGGTGTTCCGAGGCCAGTCAGGGTCGGTCCAAGCTCCAAGTTTGCTGCACACAGAGGCCCTGTAACTCAGCGCGTGTCATGTCGCATCAATGAAGACTTAATGTAATAGCTGTTTGCCGCACACTTACACACACACACACATGTCCACAGACAATACTTTTTTTAAATGGTCATATCTATGGGAACGTTTAATTTATTATTTTGGACATGAGGGAAAATTGACTTTCGATGACGCGTAACCTCACAAGACACTTCATTCAAATTGACTAGAATAAAGGCCTGCCCATAAGATAATAATACCAGGTTTTATTGACACTATCAGGTGGTGTTAATGAATATGTTTATTATCGGAGTTTTAGTTTACAGAGGTGGAGATATGCACCGTATTGTAAAGAGTTGTGTCCAAAAGGAGTTAAACTGTTCATTGATTAGACTTTACTCCTCCGCATCGGCGTTAAAAGCTTGAAGTCGACTAATCACTAATCACGTTTTGGGCATTAACAGAGAATTTTCAACCCGTCTATCTCCTGCTGTAGCCGTTGTATGACGTTCTGTGGAGCAGCGAAATGTCCGGCCAACAAGGATAAACAGTCTTCAGACGTGTGAGAGACAAAAATAAGATGTTTGTGGATGAGATTAGCAGTTAGCCTCACTCGCTGTGGCTATTTTAATCGCCGCTAGTCTCAAAATATTCATACCGCACTGGAAGTAAAGCTCCATCTTCATCACCAAACTATTACGTCCAATAATGTGTATATACATATAAAAAAAATATTGATTTTATATAGAGCTTTGCTAAATAAGCAAAGATGCAAATACACTATTTACAACTAAAATAGAAACACCTTTGTCTTTATAACATCCTGATGAATAACTTCCTGTTCCGTGCCAAGTTTAAATTTGTGAACAAATCACATTTACTTGATAACTATAATACACTGTACTGCGTAATTGCTTGATGGATTGCTTTTAGCGTGTTTAATAAATTCAAATCGAAGAATGTTAAAGTGGCCCTTGTATTCGTAGATGTTGTAGGGTTATAGTAGGTTTGGATTTCCCATTATAGTTAGTTTTTATTTCGTTTTGACTTTTCTGTTTCAAAATAAGTTAGTTTTAATTAGTTTTTCGAGCAGGTTTGTTAGTGTAAATTGTTTTCAAAATTGCCTAATTTCAGTTTTTATTCGTTTTGGTATTAGTTTTAGTTTTTTTTTCATCAGGGTATTTGTGAAGTGTGAGGGGGAAACAAAGATCACAATAAGTACTGTGTATTAAAAACTCAACCCAAAAAAATACAATTTCAACCTTTCAAACGTGCAACTCTTATGTATTTATCCAAAATAAATACATTTAAAATCAACGCTGAAAGCTCATGTACGAAATAAATCGACAAAGATGTAAGGGAAGGACATTTTCGCGATAATTAAAGTTAGTTTTAGTTAGTTTTGCAAACGTAAAAAGTTGTTTTACTTCGTTAAGGTTTTTTTTTTTTTTTTTTTTTTAAAAAAAAAAAACATTCCGTCTTTATTTTATTTCATTCGCGAAAATGTTTTTTTCAGTTTAAGTTCTTTCGTTCGTTTTCGTTTACTATAATAACCTATGGCCCGACCTGGGAAGAAAGTTCGGACGCCACTGCCATCCACGCTACTGGCCGACATTACAAGTTGTCTTGAAGAAATCCATTGAAATTAGGTCTGTGATTTACACATAAATATATCGATTTAGCAACAGGTTTCCGGTTAATAGCAAACAGATGTACTATATTCATAGTTTGTGGACTTCTTTCATTTCTTCCATCCTAATATAAAACACAATGTGTATTCAGGTGAGGATCCAGTTGAAGCCTAAGGCAGATAGGACCCCTGCTGTCACTTCCTTTTGGAAAGTTGGAAGAATTGAATGTTCCCGGAGTCTCAAGGCCCAGAGCCATGCTTCATTAATAGCAACAGGAACACTTGGCTTATTAAGTTGCATGTATTTAGTCACAGGGAAGTCAGATGGGAATCCACTACAGCGCTTTTCACATCCTCACTTGGTGTTGTGTCGGTGTGTAGGTCCACATAACGGAGACAATTTCTGGAAAGTCAACCGTTTACTAAACATGGCGCCACACGATATTCAGCATTGGGCATTTGAGCACATACTGCCTGCCGGTTAGAAACCCCACAATGCTTTGCGTTTCAGCAAACAGTATTACGGTAGCCTGAATAACACAAAATACGCAATACCTGGCCATTTAAATAAGAACACCGAGCTGTTTTGTAAATTGTGGCATCCCGGGAAGATGTATTTTTGGGGTGCATGCATAGCTAGCTCGCTAACTGTACGCTGTTGCAGGGGTGACTCGTGCTGCATGCCAAGTGCGTCAAAAGGCGCCCTTTTAGCCATGCCAAGAAAATTTGGAAAACTGACTACTGTATAGTTCTCGGTCTTTGCACTTTTTAAAAGCAATTATCTTCAAATGTATAATATTTAGAAACAAATCTCTGAATTCACCTTACAGGGCCTTTAAAAAAACTATATAAAACAATTTGATTTTGTAGTGAGCCATACATCTTCATGTAGTTCTCACAAAAATCAGCTTCATGATGACCTTTTTTAGCATGATATAGCTCCAGTGCAACTTTTATAACGATCGCTTTGCTCGAGGATCTTTGACCCTTGAAGGTTTCCATTGCTCTTGCTCATGCTTGGCAAAATCCAAGTAAGTTAAATAAGTCTGACGCGGTTCATGAAGCAACAGAATAAATCTGCATTGAGTCATAGTCGCGGGTGACGTCACTGGTTCCCCAGGAACTGGAAAGCTGCCCACTTCTCCGCTGCTGCACTAATAGCCTGCGCTAGTGTGCTGACAGGGCAGATTGCAAGTCGCAGTGCACATAAAGGAATATGCTCATGCCAAGCAGGGTGACTCCTCTAAACCTTGATACAGAGCGAGCCTGATGAGTTCATCCTTCATTGATGCGACCCCTGCAGCACATGTGGTCACCGCCACCGCAAAACACATTTATAAAGGGATTATCTGGATGATCTGTGATAATATGCTCAACAGTTTTTCCACATGCTGCTGCCATGGCCACAAGGGCACCAGAGGGAGCAAAAAAAAAAAAAAGCAAGAAAGCAGAGCAAGGGAGTGAGCCAGATGGACACAAATAGAAACACTAGACGCGAAATACAGAAAGCGGTGGCACAAGTGACAGACTGAAAGATGGCGGAGAGTTGGAGTGAGGCACGGAGGGAAACAAAGAACATATTGTCAGTACTGGGCGCTAATCGTCTCCTCTTAGGCTGCCAGAGACAACAGGTGAGAGCAGTTTGGCTCCCTGCAGGCTCCATGAAGTACGGTGTATGAGTGTGAGTGAGTGTGTAGGTGTGTGCGTGTGTATGTGTGTGTGCCAGGGCTCGGGGACCCTAGGAGACGTCTGCCAATGCCAACTCAAACGGCAAATGAGGAGTGAGGGCCACTCCATCAGAGGGTTCTTTGCAGAGATGCCAAGGTCCGGTCACGCGCGCGCGTTCGTGCGTGTGCGTGTGTGTGCGTGTGTTCAGTTTAAGAGATCATATTTACAGATCTTCAGAGAAATGTTCCATCTCCTCACACCAAGCAGCAGTAATGGCGAGTGTACTTAACGCAAAAAAAAACAACAACACAGGGGTCAATGCACCGAATTGGGGGGGTGGGGGGAGACACACTTTGATGTTAACGAGAGTGTGTGTGCTGATTATGTTCACAATCCGATAAAAGCATGTGACCTGCAGCAGCTGCATATAGAACTCTCACCTATTGGAGGACACAGGGGAGAGATAAAGGCAGAAATGTGCATAGAGCATGTTAAAAGAAATAAAGCAGAAATGTGTTCTCTCATTTCCATACAAATGTAATAATAAAGTCCATTTTTCCAAGTTCAAACTTTTGCACTTGTAAAACCTGTATTAAGGTACTACATTTGGAATTTATTTAGAAACATTTCACTGTTTATTTTATTATTTTATACTTTATTTTAACTCAACATGGTACACATGTAATAATGTACCAAATATTTGATTGTGTTGTTTAAAAATAAAATAGATTGCATTCAATGGAATAAAAAAAGTTATATAACCAAACAGTTCAAAATAATGAATTTCAGAGCTGTAATTGCGTTACCACAGTACTGTGAAACCACAACATTTTTGTTCAAGGTTATCATAGCATTAAAATCTGATACTTGCCCATGCCTAATAAAGACAAAGAAGGCATTAATGCCATCCGTTGGGCATGAAGGATGATGCCGAAAACAACGCGAACAACAAAGCCATGAGCTTTTCTTAATTGTGTGTGCCGCAAAGAAAAAGACAAGCACATATTGCTACACAACTTGGGGTTCACCAAGTTTGCGCTGGGCTCGGAGTTTTTCGATTTTTCCTCTTTCATCCAGACGAGCTAACCGTACTTGTTCGATTCGAACAGGTGACGCTAGCTCTGGTGCATTAGGCTTGAAATGCTTTGTTGCATCAATTGCGCACATATATGCTCATCTCTACGCTTCCATCGGGCACAAAAAATTTTTTTTTTTAAAAAGACAATGCATCGTGTGTATCAGTGGTATTTTGTTCAAGGAATTAGGGCACTGGAAAATATTCTCTGCCGCTTGAGTGAAGAAATAGAAACATGCGATTAAATCCATATTTTTGGGTGAAGAGCAAAGAGTCACAACAGCATCAACAACGGAGTCGTGTATTGCCGTGGTATCCCCGGCAATCAGTTACGACGACGTTTGGAAGTGCTCTCCGAATGCAGCTCCAGTTCTAAAAATAGCTCAGGTGACCCAACAGATGACCATCAGTCGGAAGATCATAGGAGCAGACAAATTTAGCAAGATTAACAGCCTCTTTTTTGGGAAGTCGAACTGTAACCGAACACCCCGATACGCCCATAAATAACCTCTGGAGCAAGTGTGTACAACTGCAGTCAATTGGATACGCGCAAACGGGCATTTGACAGGTTGCGCATCCAAGAACATTTCTATTCAGCTTTTGTGCTTCTGAGATGGTTCCCGAGAAATTGAGCAAAGAAGTGGAAAAGTAGAAAATGTGACGGTTTTGAAGGGCAAAAGAGGTCAACATCCGAGAAGAACAAATCGTGGTAGAGTCACAATAGGCTATGCCGAGAAACATCTGGGGACTGCGTGTGTGTCTGTGTCTTGCGTGTGTATTTATCTTGGCATTCGAGCGAGGGCAAACTCATGGGCCTCATCCTCATGATGGTCACAAGATACAGCTCAGCCCTTTAATCCTCCGTATTTATATTCAGTTATTTTATTGATTTAGTCACATCAGACCAGAATAAAAGCCGATAAGGTTACAGAGCTATTAGATTTGTTCCTGGTGAAAACATTCTATGTGTTATGGCCTCTGCTATACTCAAGCAGAAACTTGAGCAATGTTGGATTTGAAAGGCTGAGAGATATGAGCCTGTTTGTCAAAACATGATGAAATACCTCTGAGGACACACTCCATCAAACAAACACTCTGGTGTGCCAACATCAGCACAGACTCATTTTGTACTCACATAATATATTTGGCTTAAAAGCCTAAAATATATTTCGTGTGACCGATACACAGCAAAGCTTTGGCAACTGCCGTATTTATGGTATACTGTATGTAGTCATTGGACATTACATTGGACGGAGTTAGGTTATCTGTCACTATTTGGGTTTTGAGTCCCGCTTCGACCCCCCAAAAGAATTGCAACAAGTTGGAGAGAATGTGGGAATGTGTTATGGCTCGGAGAATCCAACCGTTGAACTTTTTGGTCGTTATCGGGGGCTTTTTTTTTTTGTTTTTTTTTCTTCACCTGGAAGTGGTGCTTTCGTCAAGGTGAAGGGACTTTAGAACATGAAAATACTGTAGCAGTCAAGTTTGGCACAAAACCGTCGAGCTTCTGTTAGAAAGCTAAAGATGAAGAAGGATTTCACTTTGGAGCATCACGATGACCCGAAGCATACATCCAAATCAAACCAAAAAATGGCTTCACCGGAAGAAGATTCTGTTTTGAAATGCCCCAGCCAGGTCAACGGGGCAGATTTGGAGTGCTTACCATAGCGACCAAATCCTCGACCAAGGACCCCTTATACATTACCAGTCAAAGGTTTGAACGAAGTTTCTCATTCAAGGCATGAAAAAGTGCGTTCAAAGTTCGGACGAGTACAGCATAGTGCTATCAGTACTGTTGAATGTGTATCTGTTGTCAAGTCAGTCAACAGTCACAAAGTCTGAAAATGAAGTGATGACCCCCTGAGCCTTACTTAAACTGAATAATGCACCTGCAAAATGATTACTTCCACAATATCTTTAAAACCTTACCTCCCCCGAGCTGCTTGCGTGACATCACCTGACTGTTGTCAGCTGCCACAGAGTATTTATGGAAATGGTACTTTTACTCCGTTACAATAGTCTACATGCTGCTTGCTACTTTTATTGATCAATAATTGCATGCGCGATCTATTTTTAGACTTTTGTTTTTGACTTCCGCATCAGGCGCCGTGGCTCCAATCCGCCGTGATTACCACAGTGACGTTTGGCTCAAGTTCACCAATCAAACGGCACAAGAAAGTCACATGTCTGCGCACAAAAGTCTACTATTGGGCTCTGCGGGCCAATTAAAGTGAGTCGTGACAGCTGCGCCTGCCTTTGGTGGATAAAGCAAATAATGTTTCTGGAAAGCCTTATGCAAGTGTTGTTGTTTTTTATTTGATAAAGATTGTATTTATTATGCTTTAGGTTAAGTGATATTGTTCAGCAATATCTAAATTTGAACATTCTTATTTAATTTAGTTATATATTATTTATTTTTAGTTGACATTCCTGCTCTGATTTAAAAAAATAAATCAGACGTTACTCAGTACTTTGGTAGTTTTTTTTTTTTTCACTGAGTATATTTCAAGGAGTACTTTTTACTTTTACTTGGGTCATATGATTCTAAAGTAACACGACTCTTGTTCGAATACAATATTTGGCTCCTCTACCCACCTCGGGATCACACCGGGAGCGCCGAATCTCACTTGTTTAGTGCTGAACACTGCCGTCAGTAGAGCACATGCACGATCGCCTGTGCAGTTCAATCTGCTTGTATCTCAACGCAACATTTGAAGTGAAGAGTGTACCCCGGTTCAGGGGTTAAACCACTAACCTCGACCTCGAGCCAGCTGGGATAGTCTCCAGTTTACCCGAGACCGTATTGAGGACTGAAGGACCATAGAAAATGGATGGATGGACATGCTGTAAGTGAATACGGTGATATATTGACAGATTGGAAGTGGCCAGGAGAGCGCACACTAATAAGAGAGTACTTGGAGTCGCTCCAGACTGTCACTCTTGAATCACTAACAAAGAATGCGAAAAGCACTAACTAATTAAATCAAAGTTGAGACACTCCAAGAAACTGAAATACCAGCCTGAAGCTTGTATTTCGGTTTTTGCCTTATTGTCATCCAGTGAATCGATTGCTTTTAGAGCACTTCTCCGGAGACACACACAAACACACACACACGTTTGTACTGTAATCAAAGTACAAGAACATATGCACCACATTTTCTTTGAAAGGAGAAGGATTGTAAAGTGCTTCCCTTGAAGTACTGATCTCCAATCAGCCTCCAGCGCAGGGCAAAAAGGAACATCAGGCAGCTTTAAACGACTCCAGCTGACTCAGGTTTCAGGATGCTGTGACTTCTTGAACTTAGAGCTGTTTCCTTGGGTTTTTTTCTACTTGTGGGGGAAGAACTTTATTTCGGGTGACAGGTGTGCAGAAAGCAGAGGTTAGATGTGTTGGGAAAGGGTGCCAATTGAAATACTTCAAGTTAATTGATTTTAGTGCGGCGGCACAGTGGACGACTGGTTAGAGCGTCAGCCTCACAGTTCTGAGGACCTGGGTTCAATCCCCGGCCCCGCCTGTGTGGAGTTTGCATGTTCTCCCCGTGCCTGCGTGGGCTTTCTCCGGACACTCGGGTTTCCCCCCACACCCCAAAAACATGCATGAATTGGAGACTCTAAATTGCCCGTAGGCATGACTGTGAGTGCGAATGGTTGTTTATTCCTATGTGCCCTGCGATTGGCTGGCAACCAGTTCAGGGTGTACCCCGCCTCCTGCCCGATGACAGCTGGGATAGGCTCCAGCACCCCCGCGACCCTAGTGAGGAGAAGCGGCTCAGAAAATGGATGGATGGATGGATTTTAGTGCCAATTTGACTTTGTATGTATTTTTTTCAATACACGCGAAGCTGTAGGAATAAACTTTATTGTTCACAATAGGAATGCATTTTGCAAAATAAAACAAAAATCCTGTTTAGTATGTAATAGATAGCTAGATTGATAAATCCAAAGCTACTAGGCCTATAATGGAAAATTGATGTATTGAAACACTTTTCTGTGTACAACACTGTGTAGTCATACTGTAAACATGTACGAAATGAAAAAAAAGCAAATCGCTGTTTTCCTCTGAATCTTTCTCCGTGATCAAGTGTGACCAATTAATTGAAATTACATTAAAAATCTATTTAATTTGAGTTTCACTTTTGCTACCTGTGCTTACCATTATGCAACACACGGGCATCAGAGTGCAAAACGTGTTTTAGTGGGTTAAAATATGTTTTCAGGTTGTGTCTAACTAGGTGAAAAGTGTTTAAGGTTCTACCAAAAGGTTGACCAATCAATAAGTGGATTCTGGTCACTGAGCATTTGGTTCAAACAACAGAGGTTTGTGTTTTAGCTATTGAGAAATACTGTAATCAGCATTTTGTATCATATCAATTGCATTCAGGTGGAGACAAAACAAAACAAAACATGATCTTCAAGATCCTTTCCCAAGTCATCTGCGTAAAAACAAAAATGTTGCACTTTCCCAATTCTAAAAGAACACTGTCGCCATAGTTACTTTACAAGCCTTATGAGTAAAAAGAGGAATCACTTTTCGCCACAAAGCGCATTCTCCTTAAAAAATATGGTTTACGGAAAGTGTCCCGGAAATGACGGCAAGTCTGAGAAATAGCCCCAAAGTGATGTGTGTGTGTGTGTGTGTGTGTGTGTGAGAGCTGAGGCGCACACACTCGCACAAACACACAAATACACACACAGCGCCCAGCCGGAATTCACTTATTTGTGGAAACGTGAGGAATTCAAGCGATGAAGCAGAGCAAATTGAACGTTAACCAAAAATAAACACTTCCTGTGCAGAGGTGGGAGTCGCCCTTCTACCACAACAACGTTCATATGACTTTTTTCCAAGTCTTAATTTGAGTTTTCATTCTTGTAGGTTAACCTTGACCTCCGCTGGCCCTACTTTCTCCATTGTGGTTAAAACAGAAACATTCCCCTCAACTGAACGTCCCTCCTGCATGCCTGGCTCTCACTTTCCCCGCAGTCAGTGACCTCTCGGTCTCGACCCAACGATGTTTTCCGACCTCCGACGCCTTCACAGACCTGCCATCGTGCATTTGGTCAGCCACTTTCCATGTTTATCTTTATGAGATGAGCATGCGCAAGCAGCAACGTTCCACGTTAGTATCAGCTCGAAGATGGTCGAACATCAATGTGATTATTAGTGTTATAGTGCCTCGATTCTCTGCTGCGGCACATTTCCGTGCCGAGAGACATCATCGGGTGTGCCGCGGGACATTATCCAATTTCACTTGGCCTATTTTCAAAAGCCTATTTTGACACAGTAAGTAGTAGAAAGTACAGATCTCTGTTTTCAAATACAGGGAGTAAAAGTAAAAGTGTTTAAAAAATAAATAAATAAATAAACTCAAGTAAAGTACAGATACCTAAAGACGTATTTGAACTCTGTCACGTCCCACCACTGTTTTGTCTAACGGTCAAAACCAAATATACGAGAAAATATACTACACATCAGAAAGTTCACAAGTAAAACATCACACCCTGGTAACATTAAAATGTAATATTACGTTAAATAGGCAGACGTCCTTTAAGACATGTTTTCATACCAGAGGACTGCACATGCAAAAGCAATGTGTGTTATTTGAACATACTGTACACACACACACACACACACACACATAAGCACAGTATTTATATAAAAACAAGGCATCAACATGGTATTAGATAAAAGGAAAGGAATACACATTTAGGATTTAAAGTGCCAATACATTGCTGACCTTAATCTGTTTACTATCTGTCGTAGGATTGTTGTGTGGATGGAGCTGGAGAACAATAAGGAGATGGAATCATTTGGCATGTTTTTTCCTCCTTTTACAGTACATCTATCACTAATTAAAGCAGGAAAGGTCAGCGTTTATAACTTGAAATTATATGAGGAATGGCTTTCACGGGCGTCTGGCGACATCTGGTGGTTTAATTGTGTTACTACACCCCACGTGTGCTACTTTACAGTATTGCTCAATACGTTGACACACTGCACAAGAAGGCACGGTCAGTTCCCATTGTACTGAGTTAAGCCTACATAATTTTCATTTGATTATGTCATAGTTAAGGCCTAGAAGTGTAATTGTGACTTTACTACTGCATTAGCATGGGTTGGTGATAGACTACGCCATGTTTCCACTTGAAATTCGGAACTCTGCTGTAAACCAACCTGTATGAATGTGCAGTTACTGCAGCAGTAAACCGCAGTTAGCTGCAGAAAAGTACACACTGCATGTTTCCAACAAGGTTTTCATCTGTCTCCCCAAAAAAAAGACACATTTTAACATGCTGAGAGAGAGGGGGGGGGGGGGGGAGCATTTAACTGTAGGGACTGGCACAATAATGATTTAAAGAGAAAAGCAACATTGAAGTTGCTATCAAACTCTTTCAATCAAATGAGGATGATTGTAATTTGAATGTTATTAGAGGTACTTATTGTGTAAGGATCCTATTTAAGACCAGCAGCATCATTTCAAGTATTCAGGAGAAGTGTAGCTTATCCTGATTGAGGATTAGATGGGATGCTCACAAGATGACGCACGTCTTTGATTTCCATGCCATCACTTGATCATGGCCGTTCCTTTCAGGCCTGTTGAGCTCATCAAACAACCCGCTGTCAATCATCTCCTTCTGCCACGAGATTGGCACGGCGCCCGTGCTGAACTCTTCGAAGAAGGTCTCATCCGTGGCATCCAGTTCAATGTCTCCAACCTTTGACGTGTCGTCGAAGTAGTCTGTGTCTTTGGCGTACACCACGTTGGGTTTTGGCACCCAGGGGGGC
The DNA here is from genome assembly GCF_024500275.1 of Phycodurus eques. Lineage (NCBI taxonomy): Eukaryota > Metazoa > Chordata > Actinopteri > Syngnathiformes > Syngnathidae > Phycodurus > Phycodurus eques. The sequence continues at coordinate 24,876,592 of NC_084531.1, forward strand.
TCCAACTTCCACGCCTCCAGCTGACGGAAATTAATGTTCTTGAAAAATTGGTGTTTTCGTGGGTCATCACCTCTGGTATGAAAGATAAGATGGATGAGGGCAGGAGAAGTAATGAAACAGAGGTTGGAGCATTAGTTTTGAATGCTTTCACTTTTCAACATGTCAGCAACCTAGAGAATATTATTGTTTTCAGTAGCTTGACTTTTCACACCTAGATCAATGGCAGCCGCAGAACCCCAACAATCTTCATTGAAAGCCTTGCTTTGTACTTACTGGCACCCAAGGCGATGTGCCGCTTTTTTCTTAAGGAGGCAACAGATGATGTCTTTGGTAGCCGGGTCAAATCTCTTGTGTTGAAACTTGCACAGGTCTTCCATGGTGCGCCGGGTCACCTCACTCTTCTGCACCTTTTCGCGGAAGTCTCGGAAGGGCAGGCGAGCAGCCACCATCTCGTAGATGGTGCAGCCCAGCGCCCACCAGTCCACAGATGTGCTGTAGTACTGCTGCATCAGGATCTCGGGGGCCATGTAACCAGTTGTACCAGCCTGAACACACACACACACACATACAGAGAAAATGAGTCACTTCAGTTGAAAGAGTCTGCATTAAACAGAACAAGCTTTTTTTTCCCACCACTACTGTCATCGGTTGGATCTGGTGAGGCACTGCCATAGTGTATGTATCATTGGCAAAGCAAACATTTAACACCTAACGTTAACAGAAAACACGAACATGGACTCTAAAGTCAGGCTGCTTTTAATAGGGTTCATTTGGGTCACACAGGCCTCTAACAGTGCTCGTCTGTCAGCGCCGGACGAAGAATCATCCATCCATTTTCCGTACCGCTTATCCTCACGAGGGTCGCGGGCGTACTGGAGCCGAGTGGACTATCTATTCCTGGTAAACCTCTTGCACGAAGGCAACGGTGTCAAACTAATTTTTGTTGTGGGCCACATTGTTGGTTCAGTTTCCCTCCGAGGACCGGTATGACTGTGAAACCATATAAACATTGAATCGCCTCATCATATCATTACATATACACAACAAATTAATGGAAAACTAGTTTTGAAATCAGACGTCAAGGACAATAGTTTGTTCAACTATTTTTCAAGTTCCTGTAAAAAGGGGTTTGGTAACCCCCCCCCCAAAAATGCTTGTAATATTTCAATGTTATTATTTATTAAATATGACTATTGAAAAATGTTACAGATTTTAGCAAGAATTATGGAAGTCCATGCACGTTTTGCTTTTGTGGGCCACATCTGGTTTGACACAGTGCACTAAGGGATGAACACACAACTGCAATAGGCACGTCCTCAGAAAGGAAATGCTATGGTAGCTTTTCAGTAAGGTAGTACACTCAAATCTATTTCTTTTTTTTCTTTTAATATTTGTTGTTTTGGGGTAAACACAACAATGCAAAACCACCCCAAACAACTTTACTACAACACAGCATAGCAGAATGTGCTCTGCTATTCAGATAGGCTTTGCTGATGGCATCGGAGCACACAAAAAAATTTCTAAGCACAGGTCAAGTGATGAGTAGGCCGCCAGACTGACTTTTTGGCAGATCATTTTCCCATTCGGCAGCTCGACAGCCAATCCGAGGTCTGACAGTCTACAATGGCCGTAAGCATCCAGCAGCACGTTTTCTGGCTTCAAATCGCGATAGACAATGTTCATCGAGTGCAGGTGAAGGATGCCCATGGTCATCTGGGCCGCGTAGTAAATCACACGGTCCATGCGGATACCGCGCTCTCCGAGCTCGTAGATGTGGAACTTGAGGTCTCCTCCATTCATCAGGTCCATGACCAGGCACAAGTGGGTGTTGTTATCGTAGGCGTAGGCCAAGTTCACAATGAAAAGACTGTTAACCTTCTCCAGGATCTTCTTCTCCTGAAGGGCCAACCTCTCACCACCTTTCTTCTTCAAGCGTCGCTTATCCAGCTTCTTGCAGGCGTACATCTGTCCTGTCGTCTTCACCTGCACTGCACACACCTGCAAAAGTGCAATACAGAACACCTTCATTGAAACCACAATTGCTTACTTCTACCAGGCAACAATGTTGTTTTTAACACCTACCTCTCCAAAACCACCTTTCCCCAATGTCCGAAACTCATGAAAGTATTTATCACTAATCTTCTGTCTCTCATACTCCTTCCACTGCAGAAACCTGTAAAAGAATGGGCTCCTCAGGTATTCCGAGAAAGGTTTTCCGCGCAGGAAGTCTCTTGTGGCTTCTCTCATCTGGCTCAGTGTGGTCTCATTAACAATGTTGTTTGATAAGCGCTTGCATGCTTCCACAGCGTCTCCCTTGAGAAAAGACAGAAAACTCCTGGACTCGGGCCGACACAATTTAAAGAGGAGGTTCCGTCTGGCCTTTGCTTCGGTGTCTTCTTCGGCAAAACTCCATCCTCCCAGCTCCTCCAGGAACTCGACGGCTGCGGCGTACTGCGGGTTACAGCTGAGGAGAAACTGCCGGAATAACTTCCTGCCAATGGGCTGCTGCTCACAAAGCGACTCGTACTGCTTCCCTTCCGCTTCCTGCAGAACTGAGGAGCTCCTCGGCAGGGGCAGAGTCGGGGAGGTTCTCTCCTTTCGCAGCTCATCGGTGTCCTTCCACTGAGCCCTGAGGTACGCTGTGTTGGCCACCAGCTCCTCCACCAGCAGGTCACTCATACCGGAGGCCCCACCTGTAAAAACCGTGGGGGCCTACTTCACTACCCTGCATGGTCAAACCACCCAGAGAGCACCTGCAAGCATCCCTCCTGTCACAACCCTTCAGGCATTAAAAGTGCCACTATCCTCTAGGATTTGTTGGCACTCAGGGAAAGCAACTTATGTGGCTTGAACTTAAGAGGCTTTAGTCGGGCCTATTTTTAGGAGACGCAAAGTGCCCACGTGCAGTATGTGGGCTGCCACCTTAAGTCACAATTGGCAGGTCCCAACCACAAGTTAGTCCTTCAATACATTTCAAGGAGCTGGTCAGACCATATGTACACCCATCGGCAACATAATGACCAATCATTCAGAGGCTCTTTAATAGTAATTTTAGCGTTAACACAATATTTTAATGCAAATTATTTCGACATCACAATCATACCAATAACTTATTCCTTAGAGATTTACATTTGGTAGAGATTTGGTGGTTAGTCATGATTGTTTTTTTTTTTTTAAATTATTGTTATTGAGACTGTGGGCCTTTGAGAAATAACTTTCCAACCCTTGTATATTCAACATGTATGGCAGAATGATAAATAAAAGCTACAGCACACAATAGACCCATTTCTTTCGTTAAATACTGTTGAACGGCTTAGCATGTTGACCTACAGTATAGTGAATTGGCTTTACCATGTTTCATAAACACAAAGTGAAGCGGGCTCCTTATTATTCTGTGACCAACAATGGAAAAGGTTTGGCCATCCCTGCCGCTACTACTTTTGCAATAAAAAGGCAGCGCACGACTTGAAAGGTACACTTCATAGAGGAAGGAATGCTGGTCTGATCAGCTGGAGTAGATGTTCTAAGTAGGCCATTCAAGTCAATGCAGTGAGTCTGAATCTGGGTCAGTAAAAATCCAATTATATATTAGAAGATAGCATGCTTACATTGCAGTGGGCTAACTTTCTCTGCATTGTAAATTTTCGGTCGTTATTGCAAAATTATTTAGTGCCATATTAATAATTATGCTTATAATACCCATTTTAAATATTAATAATACAGCTCCGATACAATCCAAATCAGACTATAGTGGACTACGAAGAAGCAAAATGAATCAGTTTACAGCCATACACAAACCTTTATTCCTGAAAATTAGTCACATATTTGACATGTGGCAAACACCCCCAACAAACAAAAATTGTAAAGCTAACAAATGACCACACACTGCAAAGTGTCATCTCGTTTCTCCTCGTGACTCTTCCGTCCTTTGCACATCAATCAGCGAGCCACGAGTCAGAGTGTGTGTGTGTGTGGCATCCACCTGCTTGGTTCATTGCCTGCCTCTGACACTGGGAATACTGGAACATGCAATCAAATGGTCGAGGAGAGTTGTAGAAAGCGGCTCTGCGCGAGGCGTCGCAACGATCACGGCCAGATTTGTGTCCCTCGGGTGCATAAAAGGTGACGTCTGTGAATCACGTCGCCGAGGAGCTGGCCTTATTTGCCGATTCTCTGAACCACCCAGTCCTGCTGGCAGAGGGGACAGCGATTGTTCTGCTTCACCCAAAGGGACATGCAGCAATTATGGAACGAATGGTTACACTCTCCCCAAACAACTGAAACAGAAGAAAAGGGTTGTATATTGAGCTAAACAGTAAGGCAGTAATATACAAAGTATTTTAAAACCCAATGTAAGCGACTACAGCGGTACCTTGGATTATGAGTGACCTGGCTTTTTAGAGATACACATTTTTTTTTAGATAAAGCAAATTTATTTATATAACGCATTTCATACACAGGATAACTTAATGTGTTTTAATGATTAAAATAATTTCAAAACAAAAGGGGGAAAAATGCTTATAAACATTGAAAACAAAGAGAAAAATGAAAATACAATTAAAGCAGAGTACAGTGCAGGAAAGATCATTTAAAAGTGGAAAAGCATGAGGGGGAAAAAGAGGAGTTCTAAACCTTGACTTAAAAACAGGATGTCACTTCTGTTGGGCTCATCTATCACTTACCCATGCTGACGCTGAAGTAAATTCATACTTGGGGGGGAGAAAATATTTCTGAAGCGCAATTTTTTTTTTTTTAAAGTAAGAATGATGGGCCGCCTGACCAGGGGTGGAACCAGAAGGGAGGCCGGGGTAGCACTGGACCCCCCTGGAATCTGATTGGACCCCCCAGGTGCCCCCTCGGATGATTGCCATATCACGGCACCGCATGTCTTGTCGGAAGGAGCTGTTTGCATTTTGAAATCAGTGACACCTTTTGACTGCTAAGTCCCTCCTGTACAGTAGTTGGCGCTATGTACCACAAAGAATTGTAATCCACATTTATTAGGAGAGGAAGAAGAATTGCCACAGATGATGATGACTTGCCCCAGAGCCAGTCTACGACGTCATTGTAAAGTAAGTTTTACGGTGGTATCCTAACGAGTCACTGTTTTTTATAAAAAAAAAAAAAAAAAAAAAAAAAAAAGTGTGTTAAGATTGTTTTGCTAGCAGCCACGGGCATGAAGCTAAAGTTCAAACTTATCACCCAGCGCGCATGCAGTGTTTCAATAAGCAGCCAGTGCAGTGTGCGAGTCTCTCTCGCCCGCTGGCACACACAAACACGGGCACATGGACAAGTTACATCTCATGGCGTCTCCAGATGACCTGTGTCAGCTTCCAACAGCCACTCCACATTAACATGTACATTTCATTCGGGTTGCTGCTTATATTGACGTGTTTCTCCAATGATTTTAGAGGAACGAAACTAGCAGGCAATCGGCCAGATAGCCGTTTCACGCTCTGTTTGTTTAAATGAAATATAACATGAAGGAGGGGCGGGGGGGATTATTAACGTTTTGCCCTTTGTCATGTCTCTAAACTGTTGGTATACTGATATTGTTTAAAGGCTTTAATACTAAGACCACTACAGTGTCAAAAGTGTTACCGTTTCATTTTTTTTCTTCTTCAATGCAGCATGTTATTTCAGGCATAATGTACTGCACAACAGGCTAGCGAAAAACACTTTTAAGACAAACTAGTGGAGTGCTTTCAAAGAAAACTTCAGGAGTTGAGGGCATCACAAAACTCCTTCTTAATGAGCTTCACAAGTGTAACTTGTTTAAAAAGCATAAATGCTGGAATTCAAGTTAATCCTACCTTTATATTTCAGTTTTGATTTCTGAAATTTCACCAGTATCTCCAATTTAGCGTGTTTAAAATAGGTATAGCCTACCTGTAATTCAAGTGAATTCTGCCTTTTTGCTGAAGTATTTTGTCCGTTTTATTGTATTATTTGATTCAAGAAGTCTGCCTTTGTCAAATACAAAAAAAAGAAGTCTGCCTTTTTCTTAATAAAAAAGTGTGCCTTTTTATTTCATATTTGTCATGTTTGTTCATGTTTTCATATATATATCAACTGTTTTCATGTTTTCAACTGTGCATAAAGGCTTTTGTATTACTGGGATATTTTTTTGTGAAATAAATTTGAGTTGCTAAAGAATGTCAAAAATGTCAGTTGCGACTTAATGACTAAGTTACATTTTGGCTCGTGAGGCAAAACCAGTTGGGACCCACTTCGCAGCTGAAAGTTTGAATATGAAATTTACATCTACAGTGGTGGCGGCACGGTGGTCGACTGGTTCAATCCCGGCCGGCCCCGCCTGTGTGGAGTTTGCATGTTCGCCCCTCTGAGTGGGTAATTGTGTGTGTGTGAGTGGATAACTGTGTGAGCGGATTACGCTGTGATTGAAAATTTGTTGAAGTGTGCGCATTGTGTTGTAAATATTAATAAACTTTAATTTATGCGCACAAACCTCATCTTCTGTGTGTTAGTATGTAGATTGCAACATTTAGAGAGTGATTGTAATTCATTGGTCGAGGAACAATTCATTGTCATAGTCTGTGGACCCCCTGAAATAACCTTGGCCACCCCAAGGATAAAAGTCTTGCTCCGCCACTGTGCCTGACTACTTCTCTACACGCCATTCCTAACACCGAAACATTCAAATGTCAGAAAACGTTTGTATGAAAACCCTTTTTTCTATGCCATAACACTAAATAATAATTAAATGCCAAACAGAAAGTACGGCGGTAACTGAGCATGTCTTTGTGTGCCGCCTTAAGCCATGTTCCTATGCCGAGCGCCTAAACCCGAACTCAAACTGTCGTATGTCGGGAGCGTAAATCGAGGACCCCCTGTATAGCTTCCGCTAGGCTAAGTCGCGATAGCTGCGAAGCGGCTTCACATAAACTTATGCATTTCGCAGCTGACGTCATCTTACCAACACAGTCCTCTTGTTTGTTTTCCGCCTGGCATCGGAGACAAGCATCTGTAAACGGAAAAAACGGGGTTACATTTGATTTAAACGACCGGCCGGCATTTGTTTGTTTGTTTGGAGAGCAGCTGGGCTAGGTTAGCTAGCTTCGACACCACACTCACCCATCACTTGCACCCGGCAAATGGCACAAGTGTCGCATTCGACATCCCAACTCCACATGGCGACGGCGTTCCACTTTTTGAGTGAAAACATCTTGTCCCCCCCCGACTTGGAGCCAGCGGAGGTGTTGTGGGAGAGAACTATCCCGAGCTCGTCGCCGTCATCCATGTTTGCGGCTGCAAACGCCGCACAAATGCGCTAGCCCTTACCGAGTTAGCTTAGCATCGTTATCTTAGCCAATGGCCAACCAAAATGGACGGAAAAGGCGAAGGTCCAATTGTCTGTGACCGTTGACACCGATAGGGGGCGCTACGGAGTAAAACTAGTATGTGTGTGTGTGTGAGTGTGTGAGGGGGGGGTTCTTCCATAGACGATGTCAGATCTGCTCGTTAACTAATGCAAGGCAACGGAGTGAACTTTATAAATCTGCTTTTTACAAAGTGCACAAAGGTAATGCCTCTCATTCACACATTCACAAACAATCTGACTCACCCCCCACCCCATGAATTTTTATATTGCACAAAATTACCCATAATAACAGAAACTGTTTAAAGTTATTTGTACCCCCCAAAAAACTGAATTCCAAAACAACAGACGGTTTTGAGTGAGGGCCAACTAAACATTCTCTTCACATTAAATGTACAAAAACTTAGTTAGTTTTAGTGGTTTTAGTGGTTCTTGTTGAGGAATCGGATCATAATCGTCACCATAAATACTGTCTAGACTAGAGACTGTCAGTCTATCCATCCATCCATTTTCTGAGCCGCTTCTCCTCACTAGGGTAGCGGGCGTGCTGGAGCCTATCCCAGCTGTCATCGGGCAGGAGGCGGGGTACGCCCTGAACTGGTTGCCAGCCAATCGCAGGGCACATACAAACAAACAACCATTCGCACTCACAGTCACACCTACGGGCAATTTAGAGTCTCCAATTCATGCATGTTTTTGGGATGTGGGAGGAAACAGGAGTGCCCGGAGAAAACCCACACAGGCACGGGGAGAACATGCAAACTCCACACAGGCGGGGCCGGGGATTGAACCCTGGTCCTCAGAACTGTGAGGCTGACGCTCTAACCAGTCGTCCACCGTGCCGCCGACTGTCAGTCCATTAAATGTAAACAGTCGAAGTAATGATTTCATGTTGTTCTTGAGGCCACGACGCAATCAAAATGACACTACAGCACCTCTGCTGGTTGCAGCCAAAAAAAGAGGGTCCTCGGGTTATGACACTTCTGATGTATATATGTACGCGGTTTTGCACTTACCAGGGGCGGTTTCCGATGTGAGCAATACGGGCAGCCGCCTAGGGTGGCATTCTGTTGGAGTTGTTTGACGGTGATCCATTGCAAGATTAAAATAACTTTTTCTTGCTTTTGTTATCGTTTTCTCCTTTTTTTCCTTTGGGCTTGTCCCGTTAGGGGTCGCCACAGCGCGTCATCCTTTTCCATGTAAGCCTATCTCCTGCATCCTCCTCTCGAACACCAACTGCCCTCATGTCTTCCCTCACGACATCCATCAACCTTCTCTTTGGTCTTCCTCTCGCTCTCTTGCCTGGCAGCTCCACCCTCATCATCCTTCTACCAATATACTCACTATTTCTCCTCTGGACGTGACCAAACCATCGAAGTCTGCGCTCTCTAACTTTGTCTCCAAAACATCGAACCTCGGCTGTCCCTCTGATGAGCTCATTTCTAATTTTACCCAACCTGGTCACTCCGAGAGCGAACCTCAACATCTTCATTTCCGCCACCTCCAGCTCTGCTTCCTGTTGTCTCTTCAGTGCCACTGTCTCTAATCCATACATCATGGCTGGCCTCACCACTGTTTTATAAACTTTGCCCTTCATCCGAGCAGAGACTCTTCTGTCACATAACACACCTGACATCTTCCTCCACCCGTTCCAACCTGCTTGGACCCGTTTCTTCACTTCCTGACCACACTCACCATTGCTCTGGACGGTTGACCCCAAGTATTTAAAGTCCTCCACCCTTGCTATCTCTTCCGCCACCACCCCTCTCATTCATGCACATATATTCTGTTTTACTTTGGCTAATCTTCATTCCTCTTCTTTCCAGTGCATGCCTCCATCTTTCTAACTGTTCCTCCAGCTGCTCCCTGCTTTCACTGCAGACCACAATGTCATCTGCAAACATCATGGTCCACGGGGATTCCAGTCTAACCTCATCTGTCAGCCTATCCATCACCACTGCAAAAAGGAAGGGGGTCAGGGCTGATCCCTGATGCAGTCCCACGTCCACCTTAAATTCTTCTGTCACACCTACAGAACACCTCACCGCTGTTCTGCTGCCCTCGTACATGTCCTGTATTATTCTAAAATACTTCTCTGCCACTCCAGACTTCCGCATGCAGTACCACAGTTCCTCGCTGGGTACTCTGTCATAGGCTTTCTCTAGATCTACAAAGACACAATGTAGCTCCTTCTGACCTTCTCTGTAATTTTCCATCAACATCCTCAAGGCAAATAATGCATCTGTGGTACTCATTCTAGGCATGAAACCATACTGTTGCTCGCAAATACTCACTTCTGTCCTGAGTCTAGCCTCCACTACTCTTTCCCATAACTTCATTGTGTGGCTCATCAACTTTATTCCTCGATAGTTGCCACAGCTCTTCACATCAACTTTGTTCTTAAAAATGGGCACCAGTACGCTTTTGCTCCATTCCTCAGGCATCTTCTCACCCGCTAGAATTCTATTGAACAAGCTGGTCAAAAACTCCACAGCCATCTCTCCTAGATGCTTCCATACCTCCACAGGAATGTCATCAGGACCAACTGCCTTCCCATTTTTCATTCTCTTTAATGCCTTTCTAACTTCCCCCTTACTAATCATTGCCACTTCCTGGTCCACCACACTTGCCTCTTCTACTGTCCCTTCTCTATCATTTTCCTCATTCATCAACTACTCGAAGTATTCTTTCCATCTATCTAGCACACTACTTGCACCAGTCAACATATTTCCATCTCTATCCTTAATCACCCTAACCTGCTGCACATCCTTCCCATCTCTATCCCTCTGTCTGCCCAGCCTGTATAGATCCTTTTCTCCTTCTTTAGTGTCCAACCTGCCATACATGTCATCATATGCCTCTTGTTTTGCCTTTGCCACCTCTACCTTTGCCCTGTGTCGCATCTCAATGTATTCCTTTCGCCTCTCCTCGGTCCTCTCAGTGTCCCACTTCTTCTTAGCTAACCTTTTTCCTTGTATGATTTCCTGTACTGTGAGGTTCCACCACCAAGTCGCCTCCTTTCCTGCCAGAAGATACACCAAGTAGTCTCCTGTCTGCTTCTCTGATCACCTTGGCTGCAGTGGTGCAGTCTTCTGGAAGCTCCTCCCGTCCAGCGAGAGCCTGTATCACCTCTTCCCGAAAAGCTGCACAACACTCGTCCTGTCTCAGCTTCCCCCAATACTACTTATATACCGTTTTTGTGCATTATTTTGCGATGTGATGGTGTTATTAAGAAGTGGATGCGGTCGCTGAAGGCCCAGGTCTGAGACTCACGGCCCGCCATTGCCAAAATGTTACCTAGACCTTGAACACCTCAAAGTGAATGATCTCCAGGAAGTAGAGCATTTGAAAATTAACTAAGATTAAAAACAAGCAGTCAGATGTTGACAGTAGGATGTCAGCACATACTTCAGAGATAAAAACTCATGATGAAATTTTTATAGGGAAGTCAACATTTGATATCAGTTTCCGCTGGGTATGTTATCCTTCACATACTAAGGTTTGTTCTTGTGTATATCATGCTGCTGAAAATGTAAATATGGAGACATAAGAAGTGTTCCAAGCTTACAGGTTTACATTTTTCCACTAAAACAGTGAACAAGAACAGCAAAAAAGTTCAAAATAAGTTCATTTCACTTCTATTTTTTGGTATTGTGCACTACAGATGTTCCTTTTCAGACTTTAGTCAAGAGGAAGCCACACAAGAGTGTAAATGACTCACCAGCAGGACATTGCAATATTATTAGTTAGCTTTGAATGTGTTGAAAGCAAATAACGCACCAGAAGAAAAAAAACAAAAGAAATGGAAACTCGTCATCAAGCATGACATCACAACAGTTGCCTGCGTCAGTGCCGTGAAAAAAATATTGGCCCCCTTTTCAAATTCTGATATTTTTGCATAGTTTCTCAACTTTAATGTTTAAGATCATCAAACAAAGGTATAATAAACTAAATATCAGACACATATAACCCAAGTGAACTTAAAATGCTGTTTTTAAATGGTGATTTCATTTATGAAGGAAATAAAAACTATTCAGTTACCTGCCCCTGTGTGAAAACGTAATGGCTCCCTAAACCAAATAACTGGTTGGGCCATCCTCATGAGCAACAACTGAACTCAAGTGTTTTCTATAACAGGCAATGAGTCTTTCAAATCTCTGTGGAGATATTTTGGCCCACTCTTCCTTGCAGAATTATTTTAATTCAGGATGGAAATGGAGGGTTTCTTTCAAGCATGAATGGCCTTTTTTGAGGTCTTTAACAAAGCTAAACTCAACCACGAACTCCCTAAATACAAGCAGCACATCGACTGTCCTACCAGGGAAAATAATACTTTGGACCACTGCTACACTACGGTAAAAAACGCATACCGTGCTATACCTCGTGCAGCCCTGGGCTCGTCTGATCACTGCTTAATTCACTTAATACCGACGTACAAGCAAGAACTTAGATGTGCGAAGCCTACAGTGAAAACAGTCAAAAAGTGGACCAATGAAGCAAAGATGGAACTTCAAAGCTGTTTAGACTGCACAGACTGGAGTGTCTTTGAAAATTCAGCTGGCAGCCTGGATGAATATACGGACACTGTCACATCCTATATCAGTTTCTGTGAAGAGGTTTGTGTACCAACAAAATCATTTCGGACATTCAACAACAACAAGCCGTGGTTCACTGCTAAACTTAAGCAGCTTCGCCAAGCTAAGGAAGATGCATATCAGAGCGGGGACAGGGCCCTGTATAATCGAGCTAGAAACCAGCTTACTAAAGAAATTAACATTGCAAAGAGGATCTATGCAGCAAAGTTGGAAAAACAGTTTAGCGCGAACGACTCGAAATCAGTCTGGCATGCATTCCAATCGCTGACTAATTACAAGCGACGATCCCCCCAAGCTGAGAACAATAGCACACTAGCCAACGACTTGAATACCTTCTATTGCAGATTTGAAAAGGACAGTTTCACTCCACACACCCACCCGGCCGCACCCGCGACCACAACCACACCTCTGACTTCTGCGTTAACCATCCATGAACAGGATGTGAGACGCATCTTCAAACAACAGAAGATTAACAAAGCAACAGGCACCGGACCATGTGTCCCCATCCTGCCTCAAAGTCTGCGCGGACCAGCTCGCTCCAGTCTTCACTCAGATCTTTAACAGATCTTTGGAAATGTGCGAAGTTCCATCCTGCTTCAAACGCTCCACCATCATTCCAGTCCCCAAGAAACCTGCAATCTCTAGTCTGAATGACTACAGGCCTGTCGCTTTGACATCTGTGGTCATGAAGTCCTTTGAACGTCTCGTGCTGGACCACCTCAAGAGTGTCACAGGTCCCCTGCTGGACCCCCTGCAGTTTGCCTACCAAGCGAACAGGTCTGCGGATGATGCAGTCAACATGGGACTGCACTTCATCCTAGAACACCTCGACAGTGCAGGGACCTACGCGAGGATCCTGTTCGTGGACTTCAGCTCAGCGTTCAACACCATCATCCCTGAACTCCTTTCAACCAAGCTTCTCCAGCTCAGCGTCTCACCTGCCATCTGCCAGTGGATTTACAGCTTTCTGACGGGCAGGACACAGCAGGTCAGGCTGGGGGAGGCCACCTCATCCACACGCAGCATCAGCACTGGGGCGCCCCAAGGTTGTGTCCTCTCTCCGCTGCTCTTCTCTCTCTACACGAACGACTGCACCTCAGCGAACCCGACTGTCAAGCTCCTGAAGTTTGCAGATGACACCACTGTCATCGGCCTCATCAAGGACGGTGACGAGTCTGCATATCGACAGGAAGCGGAGCGGCTGGAGCTGTGGTGCGGGCGACACAACCTGGAGCTGAACACGCTCAAGACGGTAGAGATGATCGTGGACTTCAGGAGGCATCCTTCGCCACAGCTGCCCCTCACGTTGTCCAGCTGCCTTGTGTCAACCGTCGAGACCTTCAAGTTCCTGGGAATTACAATCTCTCAGGACCTGAAGTGGGCGAACAACATCAACTCCGTCCTCAAAAAGGCCCAGCAGAGGATGTACTTCCTGCGGCTTCTGAGAAAGCACGGCCTGCCACCGGAGCTGCTGAGACAGTTCTACACAGCGGTCATCGAATCGGTCCTGTGTTCTTCCATCACAGTCTGGTTTGGTGCTGCTACAAAAAAGGACAAACTCCGACTGCAACGGACAATCAAAACTGCTGAAAGGATTGTCGGTAACCCCCTACCCACCATTGAGGACTTGCACGCTGCCAGAACTAAGACAAGGGCGTGCAAAATCCTCTCGGACCGTCTGCACCCCGGTCACCAGCTCTTCCAGCTCCTTCCCTCAGGTAGGCGCTACCGATCAACGCTAACTAGAACTAGTAGACATTCCAACAGCTTCTTCCCTCTTGCGATCAACTTCTTAAACACCTAACCTATAATTCCATTACAACAAGCTGGCAATTTTTTGACTTGAGTTCGTTGTCACATTTCTGTGGGGCCAATTATTTATTACTTGTGCACTCACTGTAGTTGTCTCGCCATGCTGCACTATTTGCATATACTGGCCACTCATGCCAGAGTAGCATCTGCTCCATTTGCACACTGATTGAGGAGTATCTGTAACATTTGCACAACCGACATTGTCCCAGATGATCGCACTACTTGTCACTTTAAACCGCATACACTCCTTGAAGTCTCAGCGCCCTTTGCACAATGGTCATTGCACCGGACTATTGCAATATTAGTCGTTCGAACTGCTCTAAGTGCTAGAGGACTCTGCATCTTTTTGCACAATTGTTTTTTGTCAATGTCTTTATGTCCCCAAAGTGTTCTGTAAATTGACTGTTTGTTGTACTAGAGCGGCTCCAACTACCGGAGACAAATTCCTTGTGTGTTTTGGACATACTTGGCAAATAAAGATGATTCTGATTCTGATTCTGATGCCACTCCATTTCAATGGGATTCAAGTCTGGACTTTCACTGAGCCAATCCAAAACCTTGATTTTTTTTTTTTTTTTTTTAAGCCATTCAGCAGTTGACTTGCTGGTGTGTTTTTGGATTGTTATAAGAGCAGAATTCATGGTTCCATCAATCACAGCAAGTTGTCCAGGTCCTTAATGAAGAAGCAGCCCAAGACCACTTGCTACCACCACCATGTTTGACTGTTGGTATGATGTTGTTTTTCCAGAAATGCTGTGCTACATTTACGAGATGTAACGAGACACATACGTTCCAAAAAGCTCAACCTTCATCTTGTCAGTCCATATAATATTCTCCTAAAAGTATTATTCAGATGTTTTTTCTTTTTTGCAAAAGTAAGATGGGTCTTTCTATTCTTTTGGGAAAGCAGTGGGTTTCACCTTGGAACTCCACCATGGATGCCATTTTTCAGAGTTGTGGCTTAGTCACGACTCGGACTCGAGTCAGACTCTAGTCATGAATTTGATGACTAGACTCGACTTGACAACGTCACAAGACTTGCAACTCGACTTGGACTTGAACAGCAATGACTCGTGACTTCACTCGGACTCGAGCCCATTGACTTGAAAAGACTTGTCATTTTTACCAAACTATTGAGATAGGAACACTCTGCAGCGCTCTCTCAAGAGCTCATCATGCCAAAGTTTATTTTATTACAGAAATTTCAGAATGATGTAACCCTATTGTTGATGTTTTCAAGAGATGTCACCCAGATGGAAGTGTCCCACCATACTACACCCTTATTACACCTTATTTCTTCTTTTTATTTTCTTTGTAACGCCTAGTTGGGCACATTCATGTAGAGGAATTGACTAAGTCACTCTTTCAGACACTCCTTATCGTTGTGGCATGAACATTGACCTTAACTGAGGGAAATGAGGCCTGCAGTTCTTGAGAAGTTGTCCTGACTTCCTTTGTGGCGTCCTGGATGAGTCATTGCCTATCTCTCTTTTGGTAATCTTTGTAGGCCGGCCACTCCTGGGAAGGTTCACCCCTGTTCCATGTTTTCTCCATGTGAGGATAATTGCTCTCCCTATGGTTCGCTGGAATCCGAAAGCTTTAGAAATGCTTTTGTAACCCTTTCCAGACTGTCAATTACTTTATTTCTCAACTATTCTGGAATTTCTTTGGATCGTGTCATTTTGTTGCAACTTCTCTCTTTTGTCTGACTTGATTTTGTTGGGACAGGTTCTGTTTAAGTGATTTCTCAATTGAACAGGTCTGGAGGTAATCTGGCTTGGGTGTGATCAAGTGAAAATTAACCAAAACTTGTAATTAGCCACAATTAATTCATGATTTAACAAGGGGGGTAATTACTTTTTCAGTCAGGGCCAGCAAACTTTAAACCCCCTTAATAAATGAAATCACCATTTAAAAACAGCATTTTAAGTTCACTTGGGTTATATTTGTCTGATATTTACCTTTGTTTGAAGATCTTAAACATTAAAGTGTAGAAACTTTGCAAAAATCTAATATTTTGAGAAGGGGGCAAATACTTTTTCACGGCACTGTATCGCACATGTAATGATAATCACAGAAGTGTAAATGTATTTATTTGAGACATAGCAAAGGGTTTGCTGGTACTGCGCCAAAAACATGCTTCAAAAATATTTTTCACTTCAAAGCGTGTTGAGTTGATGTGTTTGCTAACCAGTGCATACCAGCAATTGAACACAAAATACAAAACAACTTGGAAGTCAACCAGAGTCAAAGATGGGATGGTGTTCAGTCACTCCCAGTGTTCTAGAGGTTTCACTGTTGTTGAATGTGACGTGAACTCTGGAGTGCAATTCAGACATTTTGAAGCATGTCAAACAAAGAAGAGAACAAAGGTAAAATGAAAGAAATTAATTTGGCCGAAACACAAAGTGAGAAACAGGATTGTTAATAAATGATTGTTAATTCTAGTTGCCTGATTGATTTCTAAATCTCTTCAGGATGGATGAATTACTTCAAAATAGGCAGAGCTAACAACTATTGTTTGTTCTCAATTCAAATGAAATGAACCCTCTCATGTAGCCTTCATCATGAGAAGAAATATTGTAGATTTGTGTCAGAGAAGGTTCCACAAGCAGGTGAAGCTTTGGCAAAATGTTTATTGTACAGCGATTTAAACTGACACAAAAAGACCAAGTATAGAAAAAAAAAAATCTGCCTAAAAAGGGACATTTATGGAGACATTCATAAGCAATTTCCTTGCCTTAAGAAGTGAACGACATCCAACGAACAACAAATGGCATTGGGTAATTCAATGTATTTAATAGCAGTGTTGTCTCAACAGAGCTTTTAAATCATTGTTTTTTTTGTTCTGTCATGACGCAACTGGACCTTTGTCTGTCTCAGAAACAAACCACAACAGATGTGGAAGTTCATTCTCATCTGGATATATTTCACCAGTTAGTCTTATTGTTTTTGTTTTATTTTGTAAATATTGCTGTTATAAACGGCAACTGTTATATTTGCTCCACACCCTCACCTTGACAGGAAAGTGACAGGCACTTTATTTATATAAAAAAAAATAAAAAATAATCTTACTGTACCTCATATGGACATACAGAAATGGAACAGAAATACATATTTTCACATTGTTTCACTAATACATACAAGGACACGAGCCACAAGACTATGGTCCCTTCTTAAAACCACAGAAGCAATGTGCAATAATAGTGTCTTGAGTTTAAAATGTCTTTACCACAAATAGTCAGGTTTTCCCTTCCAGCCTGCAAAAAAAGTGGCATTTAAGGAGTCAACAAGGTGTCATACCAGCAGAGCAAACATGACATCAATAGTATAAAAAAAAGGGGGACATACAAAATCTGTATATTCGCATTAAATATAAAAGACATGTTAGAAATAAATGAAAAAGTGGCATTTAAGGAGTCAACAAGGTGTCATACCAGCAGAGCAAACATGACAGCAATAGTATAAAAAAAAAGGGGGACATACAAAATCTGTTTATTCGCATTAAATATAAAAGACATGTTAGAAATAAATGACAGACCAAAGACAAAACAAGATTTCCAATAAACCTACAAAAAAAAAAAAAAATTATAATAATGGTAAATCCCACATTGTCACACTTTTAATTACAAATTCAAGTTTCATCTTTTCAACATTGCTGGAGGAAAAGTGTCAGGGCATAAAAGAATATTATGAAATGGATCGCTGATGCTCCTGACACGACCACATAAGGTAATGCTGTATAAATAGAACTATAGTTAAAAACGGAGCCTTATTTCACTGCCACCGATACGTTAAGAAAAATTATGTGCTTTCAAATATCAGGAGTTGATTGCTTGACATAACATTTTTTTCCCTTTTTGGACTTTTTGTCTGCTGTGGTAGCGAAGCTGGAGCAGTGATGTGAACAAATTCTCCCATTGGCGCCAAGAAGAAATGTGTTCATTACAGAGATTGTCTCCAGTCGTGTTCTTAAGAGTCTGGATTTCCTTCATCATGTGTAGCCACCTGTTGAGATACTTGTGCTCTTGTACCAATATGAGCCACAAACAGGATTTATTAAAAAAAAAAAAAAAAAAAAAAAAAAAAAAAAAAAAAAATCACATCCATGCAATCTGCCTGCCACAAGTCATCAAAAAAGTAAAAGGACATGTCATCAAAACATAGGCATTAAACAAATATATAGATATTACATTTCTTCCCACGTTTTAAAATAGTTGTATTCAAAATACATTAATTTTGCTTTTCAAGTCAAAGCTATGAAATTGTCTTTGGTCAAGAAAATTGTAAAATTAACCAGCTATAAATGTTACTGTACTGTACAGGTTTGAAAACTAAATCGGGATCATGTAACTGATCAAAATGTGGAAAGCTGATACACCAAGTATCTCGTAATCAGTTTCTCATTTGGAGAAATATTAAAGTGCTTTTGCATTATTTCTTCCCTCACCATGACATGCGAAAGAACCTCCAAAGGCAGATTGGCTTTTGTCCTCTTTACCTCGGAAAATGTACACATTTGTTCAGCGCTGGAAAGATGCTAAAACCTCATAGTGTTTAGGACAGTCCTCTTATGAGATCCATCCTCACAGCCGTTCATCTAAAACTGAGTGAATACAATTAAAATAGCAGCCTACTCACACAGCTGTGGATGTGAACTAAGAAGGAGGCGCTTTATAAAAGACCTACAAGGCTGTGGGAGACGACATACGGCATCAAGACGGTAACACCAAAAAAGGTGTCGATCTGGTTCTGAGTGGAGGAGAAAATCCTAAAATAGTGAACAAGTTCACTTCCTGTTCTTAGGATAGCTTCAACGCTGACTGGGAGTCAAAGCTCCTCCTTCTGGACACATGGTGGACTTCCTTTTCTGGGACTCCTGGAGGAGATCCACCTGTGTCACTGGTGTGTTCTCGCTGGTGTAGAGGCCAGGCCTGCTTAGGAAGTTTTTCCCACTATTGGGTTGTCCCTAAAAAATAAAGAGTGGAGTTTAAAAAAGTGGTTTTCTTGAGGGGAAGCCGCTATGCGAAGGAAGCTAAGCAGTGCCTACTTACAAACTGCCGTACTGCGCCGTGGTGTCACTTCGGATCTCATGTTGCCGCTGAAGCTCCACCATGATGTTTCGGAGCTGTTTGAGCGTCTGAAAAGTTTCTTTGGGCTCCTGAATGGTAAACTTGGAGTATTCCTCCTGTTCTCGCTGGGGGCCCTGGTATACAGCCATACTGGCACATGCATCTAAGTAGAGCGGATACAATGTTACATAATGCACTTTTAAATAGAGATCATTTAAATTTACTGTAATCCAGGAACAGGCCAATGTATTCTGCTGTCCTAAAATGCCAGTGCACTTTGCTTGACTGGTTTAAAATTGATGAAACACAACCCATCCATTTGATAGTATTTCTCATGTTCATTGTCAAGGGTGAGCTGGAGCCCATCACAGTTGACTTTGGTCGAGAGAACGATGTGTAAAAAAATCCTATGTGAAGAATTAATTAATTTAATAAGCGTAGACACTGACCCTCCATGTTCTGCAGCTTGGTGTCATTTGCAGAGAGGAGGGAGAAAATCCTTTCCGTTTCCCGATCACAGTCGATTTCCAGCTGTAGGTTGGCCTGCATGGTGCTGAAACAGTAAGTCAAGTTGAGAGACATCCAATGTTGGGAGAGCAGAGACGACTGAACACTCAAACTGCCCACATAGGCAACACAATCTGATGCATCTGTGGGCATGTTTCACTTTGTTGTATCAAAACAGACCTGACTAGCCATTTCTAAGATCATGTACTACTCTCCCCGCCCCAAAATAGGATTTCACTGTCATGAACAATTTTCCATAGAGTTGGTTTTGATCTAAATGGTGTAAACAACAAACCATAGGCAAGAGTGTGTCGATTTGTTGATGATGTGGAGAAAGACTCACATGGTGCAGGGCTTACAGCCTGGCGAACTGCTGCTTTGGCTTTTACAGCAATGCCAGGAGCCGCCGCTGTAGTTGGACGGATGAAAGGTGGCCAAGCGGCCCTCATTACAGCGACTGACTTGGCCCAGGACATCCAGCCACTCACAGGCTTCCACACAGTTTCCTGCCTGCATGTACAGCTGCTTCTCCGCATGAACCACCTGAAACATCTAACGCACCAGAAACATTTCCATTCTCAAATCAGATTGGTCGAATTAAAAAAACAAAAATCATTCTTCTTTTTAAGGAACAGTCACTTGTTATTAAGCAAACAATAACAATAATCGGAAGTCAGAAGGGAATGGGCTTACGTACATTTTTACGGGTAAAGGCACTTTCATCAAGTTTCTCCACTGCCTGGATATTTTTCACATTGATGATACAGACGGCCTCTTTCCCTAAGAAGCAGAATTTATTTCACCAGTTGTTTCAAAAACTCACATTTGATTTGATCTCTGTCTGTTGACAATAAAAGTAAATATGTATTTAATACACACAATTGTATGTTTTACAACTTATTGCTTTAACCATTTTTCTTTCCCTTTCCATTTAAAACAGTCACATTTTGATTTTCAACTTGCATATTTATTGCATTCAAATCAAATAAACACATTTGTCCAAAACAGTATACTGTAATAAAATAGTTTAAATTTACCTCACTGGCTCAGAGATTGAAGCCTAATTTGATGCCATCTGTTGGTAATATCAAGAATGACTCTGTGACAAAGTGCTACTCAATATGCAGAGGTGACCATCTAGAATCATTTTTGTCACTGGTCTCATTGCGCTAAGGTTCGATTCCCTCAGGGGGCCATTTATGACTACGAAACTCCTTAAATGTAAACTGACTCATTATATTTAGTATATAAGTATAATTATTATTATTATTATATACTCATTATACTCATAGATACAGTCAACATATTGACGAACAACTAGTTTAAAAAAAAAAAGGGGTTAGGTAACAAATGCTTGCAGTACTTAAACGTTATTAAACGTGAAGACAATTAACAATTTTGCCACAGATTTTAGCAAGAAACAAAGTCGATGATTTGTTTTAGCAGGCTGCATCAAATGACGGGCAGGCCAGGATCTCGAGTTTAACACCCGCAATCTAGATTAAACCGATAAGGTAAGGATGAAGAATATATATTTCTCACCTTTATGTTTGTGGTAGGAAAGCTCTCTGTTTGTCACTCGAAGCCATCGTTTTTTGAAGTTTTTCTTGCCAAGGCGTTTTCTCCCCTGGGCCCGTTTCTGTACTTCCCTAAAGAGTCACCAGCATGCCTTTCACTTTCAATTCACCTGCATATGCTGCTTCCTTCTAGTTTGAGTACAACTACACAGCCAGGATCATAAAGGAAGATGCCTTTTCAAACCCATTTGCAAAGTCGGAAACTACGTTAGAGGATATCAATTATTTAAATGAATGATGATGACAAAACTAGCTCCCAAATCCCAGTGCGACTGCTTGGCTTCACACAGTTTTAGAAAGAACCCTCACCCCTCCTTCAGAACCACTGCATCTTCCAAGCCACTTGACTCTTTGCTGACGTTTGAAGATATTTCATCAAGAAACTACAGGCAGAAGAAAAAAATTACAGTTCTTACACTATTAATAAGAAACAGAAGATGACTAAATAGAGATAGTCGAAATTTTTTTTTTGTTTTTACCTTTTTTACTTTTTCAATGCACTTATCTTCTTGGAATGATTTGAAGAAGTCATACATGTACGATTCTTTGAAACTAGACTGAAGAGGAGGAGAAAAAGAACAATCTCATTCCCATTTTTTTTCGCCCTTTTAAATTAAATTATTATTCCATGTTTTTAATGAAACATCTATTCTATGATTAGGCCAGTGGAACAACGGCCCTCATCAGAGTCCTTTAGATTTGACCATCAATATTACCTTCAAACTTCACTATAAATGAAAAAAAATTTCTGTTGCGATTATCCTCGCTAGGGTCGTGGGCGTGCTGGAGCCTATCCCAGCTATCTTCGGGCGAGAGGCGGGGTGCACCCTGAACTGGTCGCCAGCCAATCGCAGGGCAAATAAACAAACAACCATTCGCACAGCTACGGGCAATTTAGAGTATTCAATCAACCTACTTTTGTTTCTGTCACTAATTCTAATTACAACAGATAAATTTTGGCTTACCAATTTTTTGGACAAACTGCCCCAGCTGCCCAGCGTCTGGATTGTTTTTGAGATGAGAGTGAGTGTACGAGAAACGTCAGGATCCTAGAATTAAACATTAATTAAGAAAACTGTTCTCTTAGTATATTTGTCCACCCATTAGATGGTCATTTACAATACTGGTGTGGAGAACTTACAGGGTGATGTGAGCGGAGCTGGAAAGAGTGAGGAGAAAAAACAGCAACAGCAAAGAAGCGTAAGAACACAAAGCTGCTCACAGCAGAGTACTGGACATGAGGGTCAGCTGGTGAAAGACAACAAGAGTTCCCAAAACAAGTTAATGTGATCATCTTTATTGCATTATTGATATTTCTTGAGCTTGACACAATATGGAGCTAATTCTTTGGTTTGCCGAAGGTATACTTTATTATTATTATTCATCCATCCATTTTCTGAGCCGCTTCTCCTCACTAGGGTCGCGGGCGTGCTGGAGCCTATCCCAGCTGTCATCGGGCAGGAGGCGGGGTACACCCTGAACTGGTTGCCAGCCAATCGCAGGGCACATACAAACAAACAACCATTCGCACTCACAGTCATGCCTACGGGCAATTTCGAGTCTCCAATTCATGCATGTTTTTGGGATGTGGGAGGAAACCGGAGTGCCCGGAGAAAACCCATGCAGGCACGGGGAGAACATGCAAACTCCACACAGGCGGGGCCGGGGATTGAACCCGGGTCCTCAGAACTGTGAGGCTGACGCTCTAACCAGTCGTCCACCGTGTTTTATTATTTCTAATTCCAAATTATCTTTTCTTTAGAAATTACTTTTGCTTGTTGATCATCGAAACCAGTGACATTAAACTACCTTGTTCTGCAATTTAAGCGAGACACCATGTGAAACTAAAAATTCAACATTCCCTTTCTGTAATTACATTCTGATTTTCCAATGTTAAAGATCTGCACATGCCTCGGTTTCACTCGAATAGTTTTGTAGTTGTTTGAGATGCTTTCAAGAAGGACAGACAAGAGTATTCACCTGGAAAACGTTTGCAGGCCAAGTGTCTCAGTGACCTGAAGACAGCACACATTGATGGAGGGCAGCTGGCATTAGACTGAGTGATCGAGGAGAAGACTTTCTGAACGTAAACCTGCAGGTTCTCCTACAGAGAGAACAAGTGTATTTGTGTGATCTTGTAAACATATATTAGTGCTGCATTGAAAATAATAAGTTGTAATGCTTCGGAAATAGTCATGCATTGTACATAAATACATTGTAATTTAATAAAGTCGTAATATCTTTTGATGAAAGCTCACAATCTTAAACGCAAACGTGTTTTGAGCATTTTTCTAAAGACTCCCCATATTAAAACACTTCTGATTAAAGACCGTACAAGCCCCACAAAAAAACATTTTCTGTGAGCAGAGACACAAACATTTGCGCAATCACATTAAACTGACCATACCGATGATTGTGTTGACGTGCCAAAAGGTTTCTACTCATATGACTTTATTCTCATTCTTGTAAAACACCATGTTTCCTCTTTATTTTACTATTTGTAGTTTGGCACTAACACTCATCCGTAGCAATCAACTATCTAGAACTAGTAACAATGTTTCTTAGACGAGTAAATATTTACCTTGTTGACCTCCACATTGTCCCCTTCTTTTAGTTTATTGGGGTCAATCTCACATGTTTTATTGGATTCACAGATCTATGACAGGATAGAAAACTATTTGAGATATTTTGAAAAAAATGCCCAAACAAAATGTATTGTTCTAAACATCACAGCTGTTTTTAACTGCACTTTAGAATATACTGTGCAGTGAGAATTTCATCTCCAACTTTGGGTGTGTGTGGCGTGTCTTCTTGTACCTCGTCTATTACAGGCTTCAGCGTAACAGCTAGGTAATTCTTTCCCACGATCTTCATCATGTCATCAATGCAGCGCGTTGCCAGTGAGTTGCCACGGAAGATAGTGTTAGCCTCCCTGTATAGACAAGAATGATTGTGGTTTTGACTGCTTCACATCGTTTGTTTCAACTTTTAATGTTTTCCAGATTTGGATTGGATTAATTAATTACTCTAGACAAGTGAAGCATTCAAAAACTTAACACGCAATTTCCGTTGTAGCTCTCAAGCCACTGGAATAGTGCTAAAATATACTGAATCATGAACGGAATTACCAGCATATAATAGTATGTATATATATAAGAAAAGAATAATAAAAAAAAGAACTATTAAGGAGTACAAATGCAACAATATTTATCATGTTGAGGATGGCACTACTTGTTCTGCATGTGTGCAAAGTTCTCACTGAGTGTTGTCCAACTCCAATGCTGCCACAGCAGAGACAAAAGGCACAAAGCGACTGTGATGCAGGAGCAGTCGAACCGTGGGCAGAACGGCCTCGTATCGCTCTCTGCAGATGTCCCCCAGGATGTGTGCTGCTGACGCAGAGATGGGCTGAAAGGATGCAAGAGTAAGAGAAGAAGGTAGCTGAAAGGAAATACAATGAATTCACTCTGTGGGAAAGGAAACTGGTGAAGAAACAGATATGTGAAATTCAAAAAAAAAAAAAAAAAAAAAAAAAAAAAAAAAAAAAAAAAATGGCAGTGATTGTATTAGGCCAAAGACAGGAAAGTTGCAGCAAAGTCTTTCACAAAAGAATTCTAAGGCTTCACATTACCCTACCTTCACATCAGGAGATTTGAGCAGCAAGTTGCAGAGTGGTATGTAGCAGGCAGATGGCAGCACTGTGTCTTCTACGTAGGCCAGCTTTAACCGCAAGGATCCCAAATCATCAGATTTGGACTTGTTTCCGGTCCCTTTAGGTTGAAGAAGATACCTAATAAAACCAGAGATATTTTGTTTATTGTGATGTGAGCACAAACCAGTTTACAATCAATCTTTAATCACATGTGCTGGGGTGAGAGTTCAGAAGGCTCAATATGTTGGTGCCTAACATTACAGAGGTAAACAAGACAGGCACTATATATGTATAGATATGCAATATAGAAAAACAGGTCTGAAACTAGAGAGCGAATGACTAACCGGATTCATCACACTTGGACACACGCAGAATGTATTAGCGTACATGGCTCATCAATCATTATGCAGTATAATTTACATCATCTAAGACAGTCAAAACATCAGCTGCATCCAATAAAGGACACTTTGTGATACAGCAACCCTGTGATTGACTGCCGATTTGTAAGAAGTGCCCCGCCCATGGTCAACTTGCATATGCTTGAGCTGTACAAGACTATGCGCAAGATGAGTGAAAATTAATGATAGTAAAATCTCAAATGCGACCATATATTTAATATCAGCTACTCATAAATGTTTTTTTAAGGACTAGGAAATAAAGTAGTTGATATCCCACCTGTGTGCTATGAATCACACATCTTTCTGTGTCATCTGTTAAAAACAAGCAGTCATTCCAGTAAGACTTGATAGTTGAGTTTTTTTTAATTATGCTATTAATGGGTGGACGACTGGTTAGCACATCTGCCTCACAGTTCTGAGGACCGGGGTTCAAATCCTGGCCTTGCCTGCGTGGAGTATGCATGTTCTCCCCGTTCCTAAGTGGGTTTTCTCCGGGTACTCTGGTTTCCTCCCACATTCCAAAAACATGTGTGGTAGGTTGATTGAAGACTCTAAATTGCCCGTAGGTATGAATGTGAGTGCAAATAGTTGTTTGTTTCAATGTGCCCTGCAATTGGCTGGCGACCAGTTCTGGGTGTACCCCACCTTTCGCACGAAGATAGCTGGGATAGGCTCCAGCACAACCGCGACTCTCGTGAGGATAAGCGGTACAGAAAAGGAATGGATTCTATTAAAATGGTATAATGTTTGTGACTGTATTTTAACAATTTGAAGCACTTTGTGAGCTCTCTCTGTAAGAAGTACTATGTAAAGAAAATGTACTTACTCTTGTGATGGTGATTGAACAAGACAGCGGGACTGATTAGTATTCACATATACAGTAGGTGAAATACTTAAAATTGTTGAAAAACAAAAAACATAAGTCTTCAGTCAAAGCAAATTTGGGCACAATTCACATTTTAATAGATTACTGTACCTAATTACAATTTCCCTAATTTTCATTGGTCACACTGACTGAGCATTTATCTTAGAATTCAACATAGTTTGGTATTCATGTATGTTTTCAAAACTTGTGTTGTGCAGACGATTTGGATTCATCAAGCATGCAGCTTATAATATTTAAAATCATCCCCATAAGCCGAAGATTTAGGATTCATTGGATTTGTATGGTGTTGGTTCTGATTGGTTAAAGCAGCTTTATCACCAGGGGAACTGTGGCAGATGTCAGAGGGTTTTTTGGGGGATTTTTTTTTTTTTTTTTTTATCTGTATGTGATTACTAAATTTTGACTCAGAGCATCAAAATGTAAACAAAACAAAACGGTCAATTGTATTCCCTTTCCATTCAACTTGATTAAAGACAGTAGGTGTGACAGCAACTTTAGACAAAACTGTCATGCCCTTTTTAGTCACAGCTGTGTTAGCATCAATAACTAAATCTATTGTTCGGTTGTTTATAAAAAGGGATGCACAGGCTGGAGTCTGGGCACCAGACAACACTGGGACATTTGGATTCTGTTTTAATAACTATAGACATGCTGGTTTTCATTATGGTATATGCTGACAGCAGCATGATGTAAATACATCAGCCTTTGACATGCTAAGTACTTTTGTTCAATGTCATCCTTACCAGGCTTTGTGGCTGTGATTATTTCGCAGGATCTTGACGGGTACCCTTGTTTCCCCCAGGAACACATCTTGAGCAAGATTCTCATTATTCCACAAATCGACTCTGCAAAGGTACAAGATGCAAGTAGAGTACGGACATATGCCAAGTACATACAGTAAAGGCAAATTGTGTAAGATGCTGCATGTCACAAACACACAACCAACCCATTCACAAGGCGCCTTAAAAATTTTAAATTGTGGATTCAAGAGTGCTTTTTGTCTTAGTTCAAATAAGTCAATCAAATAACCATGCAACAGTACCACTTCAAATCCAAACCTCAAAACCATGCAACAAGGTTTACCTTTAAATTAATCAAGTCTTACCCCATGTGCTATGGGTCCACTGTTATTGAAGCCCCACAATTCCTTAACCAGAAACCAAGGCTCTCTATCAGCACAGTGCATGCTCGATAAAATTTATCAGTACGTAGGTACTTGTTGTAACATAGCAGCAAGTGATAGTAAATCTTTTATTTTGGGAGGATATACAAATGTAAAGATAGGATAAAAACGAACAAACTTGATCTCTAGTTTTTCGATGTCTTCTTCCTCCACTTGGAAATGTGATTTTTTGGAGTAGCTGCTGGACCGTGTAACCTGAAGATGAAAATGGCTTTTATTGAACTTAAACTTACTTATTCAACAAATTAAACATTCTAAATGGAACATTGAAACCTGCTAAGACTAGACTGCAAAAGTTTTCAAATTGACCTCAAAGAAGAAAGTCTCTTCAAAAAGAGGGTTGCTGGTTTTCTTCTTGACCTTTGTTTTCTTTTGGTCAGACCTGTGGTGAGAGAACATGTTACATTTAAAAAAATTGCACAAAAACACATGCTCATTTTTAAACTGCAAAGGTTCCTTTGACTTAAAGAGACCAAAATCTTTCTGCAAACTATGCTGCCCTTTTCTGCTGGGTATTTTTCTTAATTTTTGTTCTATATAATTTGAGAAGCAATTAATGATAAATGGTAAATAGACTGCACTTATATAGCGCTTTATCTACACCATCACTGTGTAGTGCTTTACAAAGCCTCACATTCACTCATTCATACACCAATGGGCAACTGCTGCCAGGCCCACTGGAAGCAATTAGGGTTCGGTATCTTGCCGAAGGACACTTTGACATGCGGACAGTTGGAGCCGGGATTCGAACCGGCGACCGTTCGGCCACTGGACGACACGCTCTACCGATTAGCCCACAGCCGACCCGTATGAAGAGTGAAGAAACTGTGTCACAAATAGACAAACTTTTAGCATTTCTAAATTTCAATATTTTCATCCAAAGCAAGACTTAAACCTACAACCCTATGACAGAGCCACAAATGCAGTTTATTATTACCAGTCTTTCACATTTTGAATGGTAAATAGAAAACTGATTACTCAATTGCTTGTAAACAAAAACCTTGGTTTCTGAAGTGTTTGCCCACCCATCAAGTGTGACATTAGCAGTGGCTCATTTGCATAAAACAGGAACACCCCATTAAAACTGGCCAATTTCAACAGGGCTCTAAAGAGAGGTTAAAAGGTGTGCTGTGATTCTGGATAATTTTGAGGAAAGCATGTCACGTCATGAAGACATCTCAGAAGTGTTTCAAAATTGTGAAAAATAAACAAGTCCCTTTTAACAAACAATTTGATAAAAGTTACCTGGCAGGTCCAACTAGTGAGACGGTGGCATATGGGTCACAGATCTGACCACTGATTAGCGGCAATCCTTGGCACTCTATTATTCTGCAGATATCGCAAAGAAAATGCAACGACAAGTGTAAACAACCATTATGCAACCCCCAAAACATTAACACATTGTCTATTGACTACTTTGTGAACACATTATTCAGGATTAAAAAGCCGTTATATGGCACCAGAACAGCAAAAGTAACCTGTTTGCCACATAGTGAGCCCACATCTAGTTTTATGACACTGCACACTTCTGTTGTTTGTCATCAATGGAGTTCTTCAGTAACATTTCTTTACAATAAACCCTCCCCTTTTATAGTTATACATAGTGGAAAATTAAGGTGACAGCAAGAATAAAGATTTCACAAAACTAGATAACTATAAAGTAAGTCATGTAGAAATTAAATCTTTTGTTTTGGAATATTTATGGTTACTGGAGTGTTTAGTCATCATTTTGTTCCCCCATTGAAATTAGTAACATATTTAAAAATTCCTCCTAAGGGTAACCTTAATGTACAGGTGTACCCGAATGTGAATGTTAAAAAAAATATATAATTAAAAAAATATTGTAAGGAGAATGTATTAATAAAGTGGTAGTGCGGCCGCCAATGTCGCTTTACTTATGTATGACACGTGTGGCTCAGGGACCGTGATTTCTTTCAAAGGTGTTTCAGGTAAAAACAAACAGACACTGTAGGAACCATAAACAGGATGTGGCTGCTAAGCAGGGGTCACTTGGGAGTAAGAATGAATTCAGCTCTTCACTAAGTGAGGCCAGAGGGGAGAAGACATGCCGAGGGGAGGCCAGGTTATTTGTGCACAATGTTTCTCGGTGCCATGGCAATATTCCCCCAAGTCTCCTTTGTCTATTTCTTAATCCACCACACTACTGTCTGCTATGATCACCTCAAGTGATTAGTCACACTGTGAAAGCATGACTTGCAGATGCGTGCAGTTTATGAGCTCAGACCTATTTATTTTACACCTGCAGTCATCAATGCATGTGGATTGGAGAGCTGACAGTGAGCAGGTGACAGTTTAACCAAATAAACTGAGTGAGACAGAATGACAGCTAAAGAAAATCACAGCGCTTGCAGGCTTCCTGCCCAGGCACCACCATTTCCTCCTCATTACCCTGTTTTCCAATTATGAATGGGGTAGTGCAAACAATATGAAATAACTGAATAAGATTTGACTAGCGCTGGGGGGGGGGGGGGGGGGGGGAAGATAAAATAACATAACCCATGTTTCACATGGACGCAGTGTTAGGCCAATGATAAACTTTGCCAAAAACGACAAAGTCCTTTTTAAGACACTGTCATATGTGTAATGTACATATAACGTGTTAAGTATCACTGAACTGAATGGTAGTTAGCGTTTTTGACCAAAAATGGTAATCGCTAGCACGCTAATCCTAATCGCGATTGCTAACCGTTTAGCGGTCTCAAATCCTGTACACCAAATTTAAACCATGAATTCAGTACAAACATCTGCAGTTGAAAGATTTAACTCCATACCTCATAAACAAGAATACAATGCATGTTAGTAGTAATAAATAAATAAATATATTTTTAAAATTGTAATAATTGGGGAGGGGGCCATTATTATTCAATCAATAACCAATAGGAAAATAGATTCTAAAAAGATTCGATAGTGACAGCCCTAGGTCTGACCATTACTCACTCGCATGTTTTAGAGACTCGTACTTTAGTGGGTGCTTGCCTCTGAACATATCGGCCTCCCACGTTTAATATGTTTAATTTAAGATGTATTATTATTATTGTTTTTGTTATTATTATTATGAGAGTGGTACTAGTAGCATGTTGTTAAAAAACATCAGCAAAAGGCAAATTTAGGAATTTGTTCTTATTCTAAAAATACGACAAAAATATATATATATTTTTTTTTATCTATGAACACCATACAACATAACATTACTAAATAAAAAGAAAATATGACACTTTTTACTGCTTACACTATATATTGATATCTGATACAAGATCTGAATCAAATAATCTGCCTTAACAAAGATACTGTCAGAGGTATTACTTCAACAATATTTTTCTCACAGTACAATAATCATATAATAAAATAAATACCCCTCTGACCGTATAAATCAAAACTGAACATTACCTTTGCAAAAGGCAAATACATTCAGCTCTTATATATTGATATCGTTATACTGTGAAAGTGGTCAAAATGTTGGAATGCAACATATGTCAGAAAATAAGGAAAAAAATTGATCATTGTTTTCCAAAGTAAAAGCCAACATTTACAAATATTTTGATTAAACTCAAAAGATAAGTCTGCTTCTATATTTCAATAGGTAGTGCTGAGAGACTGAAATCAGAGGATTTGCACAATTTTATGTTTAACAACAGCTGTAAATTAATAATCGATTATCAAAATAGCTGTTGATTAATTTGATGATCGAGTAATCGATTGTGACACCGCAAGTATTGAGTGTACTGTAAATACTCACTGCACAAGTAAATGCTGACCCACTGAGCCGTTCTCTGTGATCACTTCATTCAGTCTCATCTCCAGATGAACCTTACCCTGTTAGACAGGAGGACAAGGTCTGGCTGTTGAAAAGTTAAATCAGCGAGCTATGATTCAGTGTTGAAAGTACTCACTGCTTTTATATTTGAGTCCATAAAATAGAATGGACGCAATTATTCAAATGTCACTTGTATCCAGACTTGTCAGGCAGTAGATTAATCATTTAAAAAAGTAAAGTGTGGTTGAAGAATTTATCTAATTGGTGAATATCATTCTTACAACCTTCTTTAGTATATTTTATTTTAGTAACGATTGTTGTTGACTACGTGTTTGACCTGGAACACAGCACTACCTCCTGTTAAGTGTCAGTTTTTAATGTTACAGGAGGTACAGTGTGTATGATAACAGCCACCACAGCTGTGGATTTTGTCATCACTCACAAAGATCGGATGTGGTGAAGGCGTTCGGAAGTGCCAGAGAGCGAGAGAACAAGTTAAAAAAAGAGTGAGAGACAAGAGAGAGAGAGAGAGAGAAGGAAAAGAGTGTGAGCGATAGAGACAGAGAAGGAAAAGAGAAACGGAGACAAACAAGACGCCCACACAGATGCACCCTGTCTCTGCAATTCAGCACTTAGCAACATTTGTGAACAGTTATTTTATTGCATGATTGAACTTGAAGCCTGTGTAATGTTAAGCACTCTAAGTATTCAAACAAGTAAATGACAAGAAAATTAAGTCACTCACTAATAACTGCTTTTAGTGAATGTGACACAAAGATACTTTGTCGTATACTGTTCGTTGTATTATTTTCATTATCTGACTTATTTGAATGTGAACAAACGCAAAGATCCAAATCAAAAGTGGCACCTCGATCGATCTCTTACCAATGCACCTTTGCAGTTGAGCGTGCAGTTGAGCGTGTCTGTGAGTGAATCAGTGAAGCAGCACATACCCAGAATAGTCTGGCGTGGGCTAATGGCAGTTTAAGTCAACACGATAGCAACACCAGTACAGTAGTGGTGGTGTGCAGACCACAATAACCACTTTGATAAAAAGAAATACAATATACCGTAAAACAGAGCAACTCACATGCACAGCTTATGTACCATTAAAACTAGAACAATGTCCTGTTCAGCAACCCAAAAAATAAATGACACAGAATTCTTAAACCTTACTGGAAATGTTTGCAATTGTTGCAAACGAGCGACTTCCCGCTTGTATAGTTGCGGTGCTGCAGGCTGTGTGCGTCCTGAGGAGGGAACTTTATTATCAATCGCTTTAGAGTGGGGCATTCAAATTCAAACCAAAAGTTTTACAAACACAGTCAAATTGGAAAGGTTACACATTTGTGAGAAAATGCTAAATACAGTAAATCCTCCAAGACATCTACCTGAACTTCTGAGTTTGGGTCCACAGGCTGAAGGCTAAACCAGTGCTCCTTCCCTTTGTATTTACACAAGTCATCCTTTCGAATTGACACCTTGCCTGAAAAGACAAAACAATAATGCATTCAACTATAACGTCACTAACTAAACTAGGAATATATTGTGACTTACCAACTGGTAAATCCCTTTGGAAAACGCTCTTGGCATATATATAAAATGATAAACACTGAAATGGCCGTGGGATCTCAAAGTAGAAGTCCTCACCGTAGAAAGGGCTGTAAGTAAAAGTAAATTTACAAACATGATTCCAGCGTTGTTGTAAAAAGGGAATATGTACAAATATGTACAGTACAAGGTGTTATGTGTTGGAGATTGTAGCCCAGTTAGTTTTACCTTGAAGAGTAATACTAATGGGGATAGTAATGAGTTTCTTTTTCAACAGGAAGTTCTTCATTTAACTGCCTAATGCCATTCATTGAAAACAGAATTAGGGATGGGCACAGTAATGAAATCCTTTATTTATTTTTATTCTGCGGAACTAATTACCGGTTTTTGTTTTGAAACAACTGAGGCAAAATGGAAGGTAGTGCCTGGCTGCAAGCAGAGGCACTGTTAATTCAGTCTTAACGAGTTTGTTGTCCACGCTAAAGAATAACATGAGATCAGCTATGGTGAGCTACAGCCACGCTATGGGAGCTGCTCCAGGCAGCATTATTCTGTTCAATACAACACTGCATTGAAACAGAAATTCTGAAGGTTTGTCACATCAAATATAATAATTTTAGAATCATATATTTCACCATAGTTGATCAAGGACAATAATTCTGTACTTTCAGCTGATAAAAACATCTACCATAATTAGAGACGAAAGTTGATTTTGACCTAAGCTTGATAACTAAAACCTTTGTAATGTTACAGTAATATGTTACTGTATCATGTTAACAGAAGGTGGACGGCACAGGGAGTATTAATGACTCATTGTAGGGAGGATTGTTATTTCTGTGGTTAGAGCTGGACTGGAAGCATAAATAGAATAAACCATAGGCAAGCAGGTCACAACTAGCTTCACATTATAGTTACAGTCCTTTACCCATTGAAGCAGGGTTGCAGGTGAACATACCTAACTCCCTCAAACAGTGGTCCCCATCTAAAGGATGCCATGCCCCAATTAGTCATGGGATGCACATCTACTTGGACAAACACTCAATTTGGCTCCTACTTTTCCTCTCAGGAAAAAAATGACAGGTTGAGCCCTAGGTGATGTAAATACCTTTCCTATGGCTGATACCACAACACACACCACGTGCAGAGTGGACATGATATTTGTAAAGCTGAAGCTTATGGTGGAGTTTAAAGAGAAAATACTGCCGCATCCAGTGTGTAGCAAACTGTAACAAAGGCAACTAAATATTGCAACATTGACCCGAAAAGAAACAGGGATTGTAAACAACTAAACATCTGATCTACAGTAGCAAGTGTGTCTCACTGGTGTGTGTGTGTGACTTCATTACAATTCATAAAACTAGTTAATATCACTACATTCTCTTCTATTATATTTTTATGACAATATTTTACAATATAATGCTATGTTTCTTCATTAAAAATGTAAAAAAAATTTTTTTGGGGGAGTACTGGAATGGATTAATTACATTTCCATTCATTTTATTGGGGAAACATGTTTTGCGATACGGGTGTTTTGAAATGACAGCATGGTCACGGAACGCATTAAACTCGTATCTCAAGGCACCACTGTATGTTTTGATTTATTTTATGTTATTTTTTAAGCAATACAAAAGCCTTGCAGGAGCTGGCAAACAGACAGCCCACGCATCTGTGCCATTTCATTCTGCCAACATCACTACTTCACACCGAAGACCATCAGCTACACAGCTTGATGTGACACAACCGATTGTAGATTAAGCACTCTGCTGGCTGCAGATGGATCATCTGTCTGACACAGACTCAACAATTTTGCTGGATAAAGTATTCATACGTCAAAGTATTATTGCAATGCAAACCATTTTTAAGTCACTAAATCTGGGAATAAACCCTGTAGTCTGATGTGCAAAAGCCAATGAGAATCTAAAATGCAATGTGATTGACAACCCTTTATTAAATCCTTCATTGTTGTAACTTATCCCCCCCAAAATGTAAATTAGGTACTTCTACTGAGCAAACCTTGTACAGTCCCAGCATTCATACTTCCTCCACAGTGCAAAGTACATCATAGAGGATGAACTATCAGACATTTTTATACTTAGTTTGGACAACACATCCAGTATACGGGACCTACTCAGCATCAAGCAAAAATGTGCCTCCCGGTATGTCGTCCCCCATTCTGTACACACATATTATCCATAATGCTCCTGAATCATCTCTTTTGTTATCATAAAGGCTTCTAAATAAATTAGGGAAATAAAAGATACAGTATGCTGCCAAAGGTAGTAGCTTCCCTGAAAACTTTAGAACATCAGATGTAGTAACCAAATACAATAGGGACCGTGCGGGAAACAACTAAAACACAGAGGGATACTAAGAGTGAATATTAACTGCTTTAACAGAGGTAGAGGTAGTAGAGAGAGAAATACAGGGGTGAGCGTGGGAGGACACACTTCCTCAGAGTGTAAAATTCTTTCAACCAGCACGGAAATCAGAAGAGAAAAAAAACACCTAGAGAAGACCCATGTTACAAGTTTCCCCTGATGCTTCATTAAACCATTTTAAAAAAACACAACACTGCACATGACTGTGATATGGTTTGGATAAAGAGCATTGTTTCTGAAATAAATAAATGTGTTACTTAACTGTAGTATGTTTTCTAGGGGGACACAAGAACAAGGGTGAGGGGCATGGAAAAGGTCGCCAACCCAGTCATACAGCTACTCAATTTTAGACAAAAATATAACATTGCAGGGTAGAAACCACAATCATTATTATTACCTGCTAAATTAAAAATGCATGCATGTTGATAACCACAATTAATTCCATATTTCCACATGCATTATGCAATATGCACGTAAATTCAAGTACAATTACAGTGCAGTTGTGCTGCCTTAAAGGCAAGTTGCTAATATTCTGTTTTACAGACAAAATAGCTGTTATTGGGCCCTGTCAGAAGAATGGAGAAAAGGAAAAAATAATTGAATCAAACATACAGTTATTACACTGTAATATTTCATTTTTGCCCTACAATGCATTTGGAATGCCAACTTAAAAGGGCCCATTAAAATGCCATTAATAATTTATGTTCTTAAGTTCAATGGACACAGTAAACAGGTAAACGAGTAAGCATCAGGTTCCAGCTGACCATAATACCAAGACATGCATGATAATATATAACAAATAATAATCATTGAAATTCTCACATTGTGTAAAAGACAACTAATTAAGGTTAAAAGAGACTTCATGTACGGTATGTCTTAAATATATGAACCAGCCCATTGTAAATACAGTCAATTCTCAAGTTTAAATAAACAAAAACAAATGCTTAGTTTAAATAAACAAAAACAAATGCTGAGTCCATATTTTCGTATTCGAATGAAACGAGTCAATGTACTTTTTTTATTCTGTCAAGCGCCTTTTACCTGTGGATTCACAGAGAGCTCCATAAAGATAGTGGAAATAAATAAATAAGTGGGGACACGGCTGACGGAGGCTTGCTGTTAACCTAGCTGTCCAATGAGCAGCATGGATTCAATGGAATCGGAAATGGGGCCATTGCTATTCGCTGGAGAACGCGACCGTGGTGGCAGATTTAATGGGAGAATGTTGATCCAACACATCGTGCTGTGAAACTACAGCGGCTAGGTAGCTAGCAAGCTAACTAGCTAGCAGGCTAGCTGGAAAGGCGGCAGCTTGGTCTGCAAATATTTATAGCACCGGTGACAAGCGCAAAACAGACCCAGCTAAGATTCCACACCTGTGGCCAAGATACGGCGATGGATCTTCGTAAAAGTAAGCCATTTTAAACAAAAAAGAAAACTTTTCTTAACGTAGACGTGGTAGCAAAAACATACCAGTCAAAAGTCAAAACGTGCCCGTGTCCTCTCTTACTGGTTCAATGGATAGTTTTCAAATAATCAAATTGGACTTCTCATTTGTTGGACTATAATTTTGGAATAGCACAAGGAGCAAAAAAAAAAAAAAAAAAAAAAAAAAAAAAAACAGGAAAAAAAATTGCTCATTTCCATCGTCACGAATAACGAGTTGGGAAAACTACCCAGACTCCGAGCACTAGTATGTACAGAATAATGTTTCGCATAGTCATGGGTAACAGGGACCCAGGTTAATGTTGGAATTCCCAGCATGCAGAACTTAATTTGCTTACCTGACACTTTTGTCAAACACCTTGGTTCTGAACACCTCCTCCTGATCCAGACTGATGGTGCAAAAGGTACAAAGATCCCTTTGTCGATTTGGGCCTGAGACTGGACCCAGGTTTTTAGCTTCACCTGCATCACATTAAGAAGTATATCATTACCACCTCTAACCACAAAATTTTAAAATGTATTGCATTAACTTCTGTCCTTCAAAAAAGCATGTCATAATTTGTCTATATTTGTCTATTGTCTAAAATTGGGATATATAAGGAGAGGGAATAATTGATTTATTGAACTTTAAGAAATGAATGAATGTGTAGAATTGATAAATCGCATCTTGAAGCAACTTAGGTAAAACTGAGTGCAGTACTTGGCAGCAAACAGCAGAGGTGCTGTTGATTTAGTCATCACAAACCAAGGTACACACAAGGACAAATTTTAAAGCCAATTGCCACCCCCTTCTAATCAGCAAAAACCTGATGAGGTGATGGCTAGACAAGACGATACTGACAGATTATCTTGTGGTGTGAAGTGTCTTATGAGTGATTTGACCCTTCCCAATCTCATCAGAAAAGAGCTGTGGTCAACAATCAAATGTTAAGCATTTTCAATATCTTATTGTATGGAGTCATTACCGAGAACATACAAGCCATGGACTCAGCGTTGCGGTGTGTTGTTAGGTGGAACGGAACAATAGCCAATCACGTAGCAAAACACTGAAGAAGCTGGAGACAACATATAACCTAGCTGTTGCTGGTTTTTTATTCCCTCTGGATGCTCTATTATACGTTGCTAGTCAGGCTACATCACGTCACGCTCGATCGTGCAGGACTTCTTGTTTGGACGACGAGACTGATTACCGATGGCTAAGTGCAGTGTGCTGTGTTGGTCTTTTCAAAGTAGATCAAACACTATAAAAACAAGAACACCCATAGCAATCTGTAATTGTCACATATGGGGTGGCTCAGATTTTAAAAATCTGTTACAGATTTTTTTATTATTTATGTGGGAAGCACCCTCAAAGAACAACATGACATCATGTAGAGGAAGTTGAGCTACATCCACACACACATCTGCTCTGCAACTCCACTAGCATTAACACTGACCATGAAACAGAAGTTCAGAACATTCAAAGAAATTCCACTCTCTCATTAGAACTATTGTAAAAGTACAGTACAGTAAAGGTACAGTACAATGCTGTCAACACCTTCACAAGTCAGATTTGGACTAAAGGGACTAGCGGTCCTTCTGGACTAAGTTTAAGCACTGGTGGGGATCTAATTATGAAACGTTACCAGTTAGATCAGGCAGATGACAAGCTAATACGATTACAGTTCATGGTTAGGTTAGGAATGATTAGTAACAGATCACTTAATTCCTATTTGGACTATCATGTTTTCTTGTTGACATTTGAACTCATTCACGCGTCACCCTGTGAAAACCAGCACCTAAGATATTCCTCATGTCATCATTTTGCTTAGTGTCTGGTTTCACAATGTGTCCAACAAAGTGAAATGGCTGCTCCGAAATATACTATCACAGATGATTAATCGTTACAGAATTGTGTATGAAAGAGGAAAATGAACAATGGGTCAACAGTGTGGAAGAATGCTGTTTCATAAGATGGCAAAGTGAGTTACATGACATTATAGTTCCTCTATTTTGTTCTGCTTAACTGGTTAATTCATAGTAGTGAAACTGACACTTGCTTTCTTGTTTTGCTCCTATACGTTTGAGCTTTAGCCTTTCTTTTCAATTATATAAGGTCCTCAAGAATATCACAAGGGTGTGATAACATAGACATTAGAATAAGACCTTGCACTTATTCAAATTGAGACAGTCTTCTAGAATGGCGTTAAAATACAAAATGGTGAAGAATTCATCAGAAAAGAGGCTTCAAGCTGTTTAATGCCACTCCCAGTTAAGTTTAGTGTCAAACTAAACCTTGCCTTAAAGTCCGCTAGTTAAATGCAAACACATAATGTTAAATACCATAGATGGACTAACTAATGTCATTTAAAATGCTTTAAACAACGGCTATTTGGACACAAAAAGTGCAGCAACACATGTAGAAGGACAACATATCAATAACACAGGCATATATTCTATATTTTCTGTGAAAAACAACGAATAACACTGTAGCTTACTGAGTCACAGTAGTTTTGAAACTCGTTTTTGTCTGCCTACCTGCATTATGCTGCCCCACGGTGGCCAAGTAGAACACACCAGAAGGAGCCGCAAAAACTGCTTAATTCTTTACATTCTATTTAATTGTATTATTACTATATAGTTGTATAAAGTACAATATCATAAGAGTGCAAGTTTTGCTTTTCATGGCGAGGCTGGAACGGATTAATGGCATTTCCTTTCATTTCAATGGGTAAGGATGACTTGAGATGTTTGAGTTGTTTGCATAATGTGTGGTCAAGGATTGACTTGATCTCGTATCTTAAGGCACCACTGTACTTTAAGCCGCAGTTACAGAGCACGCTGTAGATGAAAGATGTCTCTGTCACTTTGTTTTAACAAACTATTTGTAGACGTGATGTCTGACTATATAAGGTGAACAGTCTGATTTGATGCATGCAAGTCAAAACTGCTTGGTGACATGAACCATTAATCTATGACGTTTCTAATGTTGAATGTGTCTAAACCTTTCCTGTTCTTTGTGGTGTTTAGATGAAATGATTCAATATTCGTTGCTCCCATTGAGCTGTGATGGTGTGCAAATGTTCTTCATATTGTATCATCTGTAACTCTTTGTGGACCGATCCGGGCAGGCCTGGTGATTGTCTGCAAGTGGAGTGCCTCGCCGTGAGTTGTAGTCGATAGCAACTTTTTTATGAATGTGCATTATGTTACCGCTCACGGTAATAAAGAGACTGAAGTGCATCAGCGACTGTGTTTATCCTTCAACCACACAAGAGGGCATAACGATATTCTCCATCTCCATGTTGTCCAAAAAGTCAAATTTTTAGCATATGGACAGAAACGGGTTGACCGACAAAGCTGTTATCAACAAAAAGGGCAAAACGTTTTATTATATGCTCAAAGCGCAAGGATCTTTCTACAACTGGCAAATTATGTGATTGACAGAAAGGTTCAAAAACATCCTGTACCTACTGTTTCTATTACATTTTAAATTTGTTTTCACAAATGTAAAATCTGTTTCTGAGTTGTTCAAAGTGTTTCAATTTTTAAAAAATGTATATACTTCTCAGCCACCGTAAAATGTCTTATTTTCAGGCCAGTCTTTCCAACTCTACATAAAGCAAAATCAAAGACTTTGAAGGACGTCATATAGGACTGCAAATATCAAAATAAAATACTAATGGTGTGGAAAAACTAATGATCAGGTTGCTGTTTTCAAAATACCAGTCTAATAGAAGCACAGTCATTATCAACATTGAGTGGGTGAACTCAAAAATCATCCGGTTGAGTGACTCTTCACTCGCCTGCCAGAGTCGTTTGTTTTCAACGCGATTGCTGTAATTATCGTCAAAAGTAAGGCTAACGCTAGCTGGTGCCACGGTAACTTCATAGTAAAAGGTGGCTAGCCTTGGCGTGCCTCCAAATGTGATTTGGCCAACGGAGCACCTGAAGTCGAGAACAGAGGCCAAATGAGCAAGCGGAGTTCCGTTTTCAAATGCTCTATTTGAACAGCTGCCCTGGCTTCAAGTCAATGGGAACGCTGCGCTTCATGAATGAAATCGTTTGCAACTAGCACGCCACGCTAACTTGCCGTTAACCAGCAGCCGGTCGGCAAGAGGAGCCGACGAACAGGCTGTCTCTGCCCCCGGATGGAGATAGCACGCCGCTTACCTCCGGCTTTCCCTCTCGCTACTGCTAGCTTCCCCCCCCCCTCCCGCCCCCCGGCGGTCACTCAGTCGGACCGAGAGAGACAATACATCAGCTCCAAGGTCAAACTTACATATTTTACCACGCAGGCTCTGTAGAATCCGAATCCTTGCGTCTTCCTCTTCCGCCATGGCGAGAGCTGACCGTTGTCGCTGCTCTGGTGTATTCAGCGCGGCTTTATCATATCCGTTTATGAATGCAGGCAGGCAGAGTGGGAGAGAACCAGCCCCACTGCCGCGTTACGTCAGGATCCCGCACACAGCATGTACACACTGCTGCTGCCTTTTGGAAGAGAAACACCCCACAAGTGGAGCCTGTACAATGATAATGGCCTTCTCTGTTTACTTGCAATACAGTGGGGAGACACGACCGTTGACGGGACAAGCCGAAAGTCGCAACAACAATATGGTAGCTAGCCAACACTTTTACAAGTGACACGTCCAGGTTTTGTGAGTATGTAAACTTTGTGTTCATTAATCTTTAAAAAAACAAACAAAAAAAAATAAAACATTTAGTTAGCTAACAAACGCAGTAATATAATACAAACAATATTCTGTTTCCTGGTCACATCAGATGTTAGCCTCACTTGTTGCCAGCGAGAATTGAGTGTGCTGCATTATAATGTCTCATAGGACAAGATGAAAACTGATGGCGCTGTGTGCCTGGAGCCAGCAGTTACAGGAAGTCAGACAGCAAACTAAAATTACACCAAAAACAGAATTTTGACAATAATTTCAATAAAATCACTTCTCATTATTCAATATAAAATACTTATTGGAAAGCCGAAAATAATGGCATCTGTTGGATGAGTTCTGCTCAAGCAAACCACGTACATTTTCAAGGTGCGCCATTATTAGACTTACCAAACGTTTAAGACACATAATGCAGAATACAATTTGCTACAAGCAGTACTTTTCTTAAAGGTGCGTATTGTAACTTTGAATCTGTTCCATCATGAAACCTTTATTGACTGTTAGCTGGTGTTATGGTAAAATGTTCAAACAAAAACAATTATTGTATTATCACCTTTTGAATCTGCATGCCCTGTGCAGCGAGCGAACCTTCCTTAAGACTTCACATGACTACATACACAGCTGACAGTTATTCTCATCTTGTGTTATTGTGGATTCAGCCATATTGTACTGAGCAGTCAGGACAGAGACATGTACAGTACTGCATTTGACGCTGCCACGTCGCAACCAGTTCAAATTGCAGTTCCATATTATAGTTTTTCTCGCCCTTGCAATAAGTTACCTTAGGTCTCATGGGATATGTGGAAATCTTGGACATCACGCATGATGGTGGAACACCA
This sequence comes from Phycodurus eques, assembly GCF_024500275.1. NCBI lineage: Eukaryota > Metazoa > Chordata > Actinopteri > Syngnathiformes > Syngnathidae > Phycodurus > Phycodurus eques. The sequence continues at coordinate 24,918,263 of NC_084531.1, forward strand.
GGTTGTTTGTGACTTCTAAAGATGTTGCACAATACTTCACTGCTGTAAATTAGCTTTAAAAAAATGCATGAATTACACAAGAAACAAGAAGAATCATGATAATTTTCCATTATATCAAATGTCACGAATTATATTTAAAAAAGAAAAAAACAAAGCAAGGATTAATTTATATTTCACCAGCTGCAAACCTACCCATGCATCAAAATAACAAGGTCAACTTTAATAACTATAGGTAACTAAAACATTTTAATTTGGTCTACTTTCAAAGAGGGCGGCCAGACACTTATAGGACATACAGTGCAAATGACCTGCAGGGAGATTTTAATAATAAAGACTGACACCACTACTGGAGTGCTTTAAGTCAATATGGTGCAAGAATACCCACTGTAACTTATTACAATTAAGTTCCAGTGTCTTGTTCTTGTGAGATGCAAGGTTCACGTGGAGGCAGTGTGGCATTGGCAGTAATCCAGATGTCAAAAATATCTGTCGTCTGCTTTTTCCAGATCTGCCAACAAATTCAGTGGGCACCTCTTTGGCTTGTGCCCCATTCTCATCTTAATGTTTGTATCATTCCATATTAAATGAAAGAAAAATAAAATAAATAACTTATACTGGTATTAACTGTTGTGTCACAAGCTCAGATGTAAATGTGGAATGGAAGTCGTGACATCTGGAGATTTTGTCTCAAGGTAGGATGAGGGAATTAACTTTTCAGATGTTTCTGTCAGAAAGATGAGGAGGAGTAGGTAACAGCCTTTATATGAGTGAAATTATTCTCGTAAAGATGTCTTCTCTTTCAGTTAAGATGACCTGGCCATTTGTTACTAAACTATGAGATCATTTATGTGACTCAGCAAACAAAAAACAGGATATAACTGTTTAGTACATGAATGATATTTTATTTAAATAATTTTACATGGTTTATATACTGTATATATCATACACAACAAAGTAGGGACTTAACGGTGCGGTGTTCAAAACTAAAAGGATTACATATTCCATCAATCTGTAACTAAATTTTTGTAAAAGAAATATGAGTATAAAGTGCAACCCACTATGTTCAATTACAGTGGCATTGGAGTCCAAGAAATTCAACAAAGCTTGTTTTGTTGTTCCCATATACACATTGCCCTCAATTTTAAAATGCATCCAATTCAGCTTCAGAAAAAACAAACCTTTGAAAAACACGATTTCAACCTACTTTCGACAAACCTTTTTTTTGGCTCAACCAGCCAACTCACATAATCTGCTTTGCAAGTGATGCATAGACAATAAAATTAAGTCTATGACACAAGGTCATAGTATATAAATTAGAGTCACTCCTGTTGACAATAGGATAAAATTCCAGCAGACATTAGACCTTTATATTCAGTGTGTTTTTGGAAGTTCTTTTGTTCAGCTCTGCTGCAATTACATTACAACTTTAGTACATTTACTACTCACAGCAGTAACTACAATTCTCTCTCTCATATATACACACACGCGCGCACACACACACACACACACACACACACACACCTTTGCAGGCTTCAATGCTTAAAGGGCTTTAGAAAAATGTTTTGTCTTTACACATCAATTTCTCTGGCTTGTTTGCAGAAATGTGGCCGTCTTTTAAGTCCAAGGCATTCTTCCTTGATGATTTGCAGGACTTCTCGTGATCATTTACGCTGCTTACTTCCAAACTGTCCTTGTATCTATTAGCATCTCTCTTTTGAGCTTGTGGTTTAAAAGACAGATCTAAAGAATGTGGTGGATTGATAATTCTTTTCATTTTATGTTTCATTTTTGAGGGTGAAGTTGCAGTGAACAGTGGCTCAGTCTGGGGTGATGAACTTTTAATGTGCGTGTATGTAATGTCCTGATGTGGAGTCAAAGTCAACTCTGTGGTATCCTCAGTTTTAGGCTTCTTAATGTGGAACTGTACTCCTTCCTCACATTGGACACCAGAACCTTCTTCTTGATTGTCATCCTCCTCTGTTTTGATGCAGTCTTTTTTGTTTTCCTCACTTAAGTTATCCAAATATTCCAAACATGGTTGAGTGGTGTAACTCTCTCCACTTTTCTCCTGGTGTTTTTTCTCATGGCTTCTCTTGGTGGCAAGGTACAGAAACCGCTGGGGACAGAAGGAACAGTGAAACTTTTTCTCTGGTTTGGGGCTCCAGGTTGAACTATCAAAGCAGGAGCCATTTTCCATACAACTGTTGCAAATGTAATCATTGCCGCTAGGTGTCTCTCCTGGGGGACCTTGTTTACCACAAGTGCGACAGAAATATGGGTGAGAACCAATAATGTGTGCTCTTAAACCTGTCTCAGTGATAAAAGAGCTGTCGCAAATTTCACAGTTGTAGGTTGTCCTTGGGCTACAACTCCTGAGACTATGTTTTACATCCCCCCCACCTGAGATACTGTCTCCTGTCTGCCAACTGTCCAATCGAGCCTCACTGGCACCAGTGTCACTTCTAACTGTCTCATTGTAATTGTGAAACAAAGCTTGTCTGTGCTTGAATCTCAGCTTCTTTTTCTTCTTTTTAGCTTTGTATGAATAGGGTCGCCAAAGCTCGTCAGCCATGTCACAATCGTTGGGACCTTCATATGTCTCAGATATTAAACCTGAAATGTCTGGTCTGAAGCGGAGCCTGGGGATCTCCAACTTGTCATCTGGATGGAGTTGACTTGGGCTCTCCACCTCCCCCAATTTTCTTATCTTCTTTTTCCTTCTTGGGAAGAGCTTGGACCCTTTGATTCTGCGGCGGATGATGGCTTCATCACCTATTTTCACAGTTATCTGGCATAGTGGTATTGCATCTCCATCTGCCGATGGACCCGGGCATACAGGTTTGGCAATGTAGGTTTCTGTCTTTGCCCCCACTGTTTTATCGAGATTAAATGTCTCACTATTTGACTGAAGCATTTCCTTAGTCATTTTCTCAACTTTTTTCGCAGAAGCAGATAACTCACTGAGCTTTTCAACAGTGTTCAGCGAGTTTAGGAATGTCACATTTTGATTTATGTGATGTGAGTTGATTAGCTCTAGAGGGTTACCTTTATTATCCACAGAGGAAGATGCTGGGTCAGATTGCAAAGGGACTGTGCAGTCAAAGTTAATAAAAGGTGAACTATGCTCAGCGTCTTTTCCCGTTGCTCTCTGGTGATAATTGTGGTGCAAACTTTGGTCAATATCTGTATTACAGGGCTTGTCAAAGCTGATGCGAGGCATGATGGGAGCCACCATCTTTGTTGTTGCCATGAATGTCAATGGCAGTGAACCACCATTGGGACAGCCGCTCACACTATTTCCCTCAAACTGAGGGCAGAGAGGATTGCTGTCAAGTGGCAATTGAAAATCTGTTTCATCACCCTCCGAATATGTCTGACTGTATGTCTTGTATCGTCTTTTTCTAAATTTCATAGGCAGAAGCCTATAGAGCTTGATTGGATAAACACTGGCTTTCAGACCACCGTTGGCAGATTTTCGTTTAATGGATAGTGTGGGGTCAATCCCATGAAAAGACTTCTGATGGTTTTTTAAGATATAATATGTCATGAATGTTTCCAGGCAGAAAATGCACTGATAGCGGCGTTCGCCTGTATGCCAGATTTCATGCTTCGTACGGTACTCTGCCAATGCAAACACTTTATTACAGTAATGACAGGGATAAGCCCTCTGCCAGGAATGTACATTCTCATGCCGCTTCAGACTGGAAAGTGTTATATACACCCGTTTACATACACTGCAGTTGTATCTTCTCTGAATGCCACTTGAGCTTTTTTTATTCTCATCTTTTGGGTGCTCTAATTGATGTACAAGAAGGGGGCCAGTCATTGGGTGGTCAACAGGAGGAAACTGTGTTTTGGTGGTTTCCTCGCTCAACATGCTACCTGAATTGAGGTCCTCCTCTTTGACATCTACGTCACTGGAATATTGTTTAGGCTTTCCCCTCCAAGCCTTAGGACAATTCTGCTCATGGTTGCGCAGCCGTTTCAGATGTATAAATTTTTTGTCACAAAATTTGCAAAGGAAGTGACCATCAGAACACCTTTTATGTACCTTGGAGTGAATAGCAAGGAGAGATTCATTTCTAAATATCTCTGGACAATGTTTACATCCATAGATTGCGATGCTGTCCTCTGTGTGAGGGAGTAGAGTTGAAGGACTTGACGCTGTATGGACATGGCTGTTGGCCAAAGGATTCACTGCATCTCTGAGCTTGTCTTGTTCATTTTGCGGAAGGCGGGGAGGTGCTAAAGTCGCCCCCACAGCTAATATTGGGGTTAAAGTATTTTTTTCTGTGTGTGGTTCAGTATTTGTTAAAAATTGATTTCGAAACACAGCACCTCTAAGCCTGTGACGCTTTTTGAGTGGGCCTGAATTCCGGTAAGTAGTTTGCTTTGGCTGTAATGGTGCTGACTTAGACACCTTCTCGTTGTCCCATTGACTCGTCTGACCTTTTTCTTCAGTTACTTGGTTCACAGCATATGAGTGGTCTAAGAAGGTGTGGGAATGTTCCTTGATCCCATCAAGGCAGGAGGATGTTGGGCAACTTGCTGGAAGCTGCCCCTCATCCGGTGACTGCCTACCCTCTTCCAGTGGGGTGAACGGATTGTTCCCAGGACATACCTCAGTTATGGAGAAGGCATTGGTGATTCGTGGTCCTCTAGCGCCATCAATCTCCTCAGTTCTGGTGGCCGCCTCCTTGTTTTTTTTAAGCACACTAGCTGTGCTCCAGTCTGTGGGTTTAACACAGTCTGGTCGGTTTAGATTCTTGTTCCGTTTCTCGTGCCCTGCAAGCTTCTCCAAAAAGGAAATACCAAGTCTTTTCCCTGCTGCTATTAGATCCTTGTTGTCCTCGACGCAAGGCAATGTCACCTTTGAAGAATAGATAAAGTTGAGGACGCAGGCAAAAACTTCAGACTTAAGGTCCATCAGTTCCAGTACGCGGCTAGAACTCCATGTCTCATTTGTCAGAACATTCTTGAAATAGCCACTGCAAGCTGCCAGGATGTTCTTGTGGGCACGGAACTTCACATCCTCCACTACAATAGTCACATCACAGAAAAGGCCTTGTGAGCGCTGCTCATTGAGCTTGCTGAGCACGGTGTGAGAGTGAAAACTATCCATCATGTTCTAATTGAAGCAACAAATCGCAGCCATCTAAAAAATAAGAACAAGTTACATTAGTGTGAAAAATAAACTATGAATAAATATAAATGCATAACAATATAAAGACCCTTGACACAATTTAGCTCATATCACAACACTAGATGGCAGTAATGCCCTGACAGATATGCCTCCATGCCAGCAGGTAAACGTTCTTATGTAAATCATTTTCTTTGTAATGGCCATACACTATCCTCTTCATCACAAGTGACATTTGGTCCCTTTTATTGATTTGTTTAGAGACATAACGCTTGATATGGCAGTGTTGGATAGATTTGGAATTT